>NW_024470625.1:477500-487500 GCF_017639515.1 Carcharodon carcharias
AGAGAGAGAGAGGGAGGGAAAGAGTCAGAGACCCAGAGAGAGAGGGAGGGAGGGAGAGAGTCAGAGACCCAGAGAGAGAGAGAGAGGGATAGAGTCAGAGACCCAGAGAGAGAGAGAGGGGGAGGGAGAGAGTCAGAGACCCAGAGAGAGAGAGAGAGAGGGAAAGAGTCAGAGACCAAGAGAGAGAGAGAGAGAGGGAGGGAGGGAGAGAGTCAGAGACCCAGAGAGAGAGAGAGAGAGGGAGGGAGAGAGTCAGAGACCCAGAGAGAGAGAGAGAGAGAGAGAGAGGGAGGGAGAGAGTCAGAGACCCAGAGAGAGAGAGAGGGAGGGAGAGAGTCAGAGACCCAGGGAGAGAGAGAGAGGGAGGGAGAGAGTCAGAGACCCAGGGAGAGAGAGAGAGGGAGGGAGAGAGTCAGAGACCAGAGAGAGAGAGAGAGAGGGAAAGAGTCAGAGACCCAGAGAGAGAGAGAGAGGGGGAGGGAGAGAGTCAGAGACCCAGAGAGAGAGAGAGAGAGGGAAAGAGTCAGAGACCCAGAGAGAGAGAGAGAGGGAGAGAGAGAGAGAGAGAGTCAGAGACCCAGAGAGAGAGAGAGAGAGGAGAGAGAGGGAGGGAGAGAGTCAGAGACCCAGGAGGAGAGAGAGGGAGGGGGGAGGGAGAGAGTCAGAGACCCAGAGAGAGAGAGAGAGAGAGAGGGAGGGAGAGAGTCAGAGACCCATAGAGAGAGAGAGAGAGAGAGGGAGGGAGAGAGTCAGAGACCCAGAGAGAGAGAGAGGGAGGGAGAGAGTCAGAGACCCAGAGAGAGAGAGAGGGAGGGAGAGAGTCAGAGACCCAGGGAGAGAGAGAGAGGGAGGGAGAGAGTCAGAGACCCAGGGAGAGAGAGAGGGAGGGAGAGAGTCAGAGACCCAGAGACCCAGGGAGGGAGGGAGAGAGTCAGAGACCCAGAGAGAGAGAGAGAGAGAGAGGGAGGGAGAGAGTCAGAGACCCAGAGAGAGAGAGAGGGAGGGAGAGAGTCAGAGACCCAGAGAGAGAGGGAGGGAGAGAGTCAGAGACCCAGAGAGAGAGGGAGAGAGAGAGTCAGAGACCCAGAGAGGGAGGGAGGGAGAGAGTCAGAGACCCAGAGACCCAGGGAGGGAGAGAGTCAGAGACCCAGACAGAGAGGGAGGGAGAGTGTCAGAGACCCAGAGAGAGAGAGAGGGAGAGAGGAGGGAGGGAGAGAGTCAGAGACCCAGAGAGAGAGGGAGGGAGAGAGTCAGAGACCCAGAGAGGGAGGGAGGGAGAGAGTCAGAGACCCAGAGAGGGAGAGAGAGAGAGGGAGGGAGAGAGTCAGAGACCCAGAGAGAGAGAGGGAGAGAGTCAGAGACCCAGAGAGGGAGGGAGGGAGAGAGTCAGAGACCCAGAGAGAGAGAGAGAGAGAGAGAGAGAGAGTCAGAGACCCAGAGAGAGAGAGAGAGAGAGGGAGGGAGAGAGTCAGAGACCCAGAGAGGGAGGGAGGGAGGGAGAGAGTCAGAGACCCAGAGAGGGAGGGAGGGAGAGAGTCAGAGACCCCCGAGAGAGAGAGAGGGAGAGAGTCAGAGACCCAGAGAGGGAGGGAGGGAGAGAGTCAGAGACCCAGAGAGGGAGGGAGGGAGAGAGTCAGAGACACAGAGAGGGAGGGAGGGAGAGAGTCAGAGACCCAGAGAGAGAGAGGGAGGGAGGGAGAGAGTCAGAGACCCAGAGAGGGAGGGAGGGAGAGAGTCAGAGACCCAGAGACCCAGGGAGGGAGGGAGAGAGTCAGAGACCCAGAGAGAGAGAGAGAGAGAGAGAGGGAGGGAGAGAGTCAGAGACCCAGAGAGAGAGAGAGAGAGAGGGAGAGAGTCAGAGACCCAGAGAGGGAGAGAGTCAGAGACCCAGAGAGAGAGAGAGAGAGAGAGAGTCAGAGACCCAGAGAGAGAGAGAGAGAGAGAGGGAGGGAGAGTCAGAGACCCAGAGAGAGAGAGTGAGGGAGGGAGAGAGTCAGAGACCCAGAGAGGGAGGGAGGGAGAGAGTCAGAGACCCAGAGAGGGAGGGAGGGAGAGAATCAGAGACCCAGAGAGGGAGAGAGAGAGATGGAGGGAGAGAGTCAGAGACCCAGAGAGAGAGAGAGAGAGAGAGGGAGAGAGTCAGAGACCCAGAGAGAGAGAGAGAGAGAGAGAGAGTCAGAGACCCAGAGAGAGAGAGGGAGGGAGGGAGAGAGTCAGAGACCCAGAGAGGGAGGGAGGGAGAGAGTCAGAGACCCAGAGAGAGAGAGAGAGGGAGGGAGAGAGTCAGAGACCCAGAGAGAGAGAGAGAGAGAGAGAGAGGGAGGGAGAGAGTCAGAGACCCAGAGAGAGAGAGAGAGAGGGAGAGAGTCAGAGACCCAGAGAGAGAGGGAGGGAGAGAGTCAGAGACCCAGAGAGAGAGAGAGAGAGAGAGAGTCAGAGACCCAGAGAGAGAGAGAGAGAGAGAGAGAGAGAGTCAGAGACCCAGAGAGAGAGAGAGGGAGGGAGAGAGTCAGAGACCCAGAGAGGGAGGGAGGGAGAGAGTCAGAGACCCAGAGAGGGAGGGAGGGAGAGAATCAGAGACCCAGAGAGGGAGAGAGAGAGAGGGAGGGGAGAGAGTCAGAGACCCCAGAGAGAGAGAGAGAGAGAGGGAGAGAGTCAGAGACCCAGAGAGAGAGAGAGAGAGAGAGAGAGTCAGAAACCCAGAGAGAGAGAGAGAGGGAGGGAGAGAGTCAGAGACCCAGAGAGGGAGGGAGGGAGAGAGTCAGAGACCCAGAGAGAGAGAGAGAGGGAGGGAGAGAGTCAGAGACCCAGGGAGAGAGAGAGAGGGAGGGAGAGAGTCAGAGACCCAGAGAGAGAGAGAGAGAGAGGGAGGGAGAGAGTCAGAGACCCAGAGAGAGAGAGAGGGACAGAGAGAGAGAGAGGGAGAGAGTCAGAGACCCAGAGAGAGAGGGAGGGAGAGAGTCAGAGACCCAGAGAGAGAGAGGGAGAGAGTCAGAGACCCAGAGAGGGAGAGAGAGAGAGAGAGGGAGGGAGAGAGTCAGAGACCCAGAGAGAGAGAGAGAGGGAGGGAGGGAGAGAGTCAGAGACCCAGAGAGGGAGGGAGGGAGAGAGTCAGAGACCCAGAGAGAGAGGGAGGGAGAGAGTCAGAGACCCAGAGAGGGAGGGAGGGAGAGAGTCAGAGACCCAGAGAGGGAGGGAGGGAGAGAGTCAGAGACCCAGAGAGAGAGAGAGAGAGAGAGAGGGAGAGAGTCAGAGACCCAGAGAGGGAGGGAGGGAGAGAGTCAGAGACCCAGAGAGGGAGGGAGGGAGAGTCAGAGACCCAGAGAGGGAGGGAGGGAGACAGTCAGAGACCCAGAGAGAGAGGGAGGGAGAGAGTCAGAGACCCAGAGAGGGAGGGAGGGAGAGAGTCAGAGACCCAGAGAGAGAGGGAGGGAGAGAGTCAGAGACCCAGAGAGAGAGGGAGGGAGAGAGTCAGAGACCCAGAGAGAGAGAGAGGGGGAGGGAGAGAGTCAGAGACCCAGAGAGAGAGAGGGAGGGAAAGAGAGAGTCAGAGACCCAGAGAGAGAGAGAGAGAGAGAGAGGGAGGGAGGGAGAGAGTCAGAGACCCAGAGAGAGAGAGGGAGGGAGAGAGTCAGAGACCCAGAGAGAGAGGGAGGGAGGGAGAGAGTCAGAGACCCAGAGAGAGAGAGAGAGGGATAGAGTCAGAGACCCAGAGAGAGAGAGAGGGGGAGGGAGAGAGTCAGAGACCCAGAGAGAGAGAGAGAGAGGGAAAGAGTCAGAGACCAAGAGAGGGAGAGAGAGAGAGGGAGGGAGAGAGTCAGAGACCCAGAGAGAGAGAGAGGGAGGGAGAGAGTCAGAGACCCAGAGAGAGAGAGAGGGAGGGAGGGAGAGAGTCAGAGACCCAGAGAGAGAGAGAGAGAGGGAGGGAGAGAGTCAGAGACCCAGAGAGAGAGAGAGAGAGGGAGGGAGAGAGTCAGAGACCCAGAGAGAGAGAGAGGGAGGGAGAGAGTCAGAGACCCAGGGAGAGAGAGAGAGGGAGGGAGAGAGTCAGAGACCCAGGGAGAGAGAGAGAGGGAGGGAGAGAGTCAGAGACCCAGAGAGAGAGAGAGAGAGGGAAAGAGTCAGAGACCCAGAGAGAGAGAGAGGGGGAGGGAGAGAGTCAGAGACCCAGAGAGAGAGAGAGAGAGGGAAAGAGTCAGAGACCCCCCAGAGAGAGAGAGAGAGGGGAGAGAGAGAGAGAGAGAGTCCAGAGACACAGAGAGAGAGAGAGAGAGAGAGAGAGGGAGGGAGAGAGTCAGAGACCCAGAGAGAGAGAGAGGGAGGGAGGGAGAGAGGGAGAGAGTCAGAGACACAGAGAGAGGGAGAGAGTCAGAGACACAGAGAGAGAGAGAGAGTCAGAGACACAGAGAGAGAGAGAGAGAGAGAGAGAGGGGAGAGAGTCAGAGACCCAGAGAGAGAGAGAGGGAGGGATGAGAGTCAGAGACCCGAGAGAGAGAGAGGGAGGGAGAGAGTCAGAGACCCCAGGGAGAGAGAGAGAGGGAGGGAGAGAGTCAGAGACCCAGGGAGAGAGAGCGGGAGGGAGAGAGTCAGAGACCCAGAGACCCAGGGAGGGAGGGAGAGAGTCAGAGACCCAGAGAGAGAGAGAGAGAGAGAGGGAGAGAGGGAGGGAGAGAGTCAGAGACCCAGAGAGAGAGAGAGGGAGGGAGAGAGTCAGAGACCCAGAGAGAGAGGGAGGGAGAGAGTCAGAGACCCAGAGAGAGAGAGAGGGAGAGAGTCAGAGACCCAGAGAGGGAGGGAGGGAGAGAGTCAGAGACCCAGAGACCCAGGGAGGGAGAGAGAGAGTCAGAGACCCAGAGAGAGAGGAGGGAGAGAGTCAGAGACCCAGAGAGAGAGAGAGAGAGAGAGTCAGAGACCCAGAGAGAGAGAGAGAGAGAGAGTCAGAGACCCAGAGAGAGAGGGAGGGAGAGAGTCAGAGACCCAGAGAGAGAGAGAGAGAGAGAGAGAGAGAGAGTCAGAGACCCAGAGAGAGAGAGAGAGAGAGAGAGAGAGAGAGGGAGGGAGAGAGTCAGAGACCCAGAGAGAGAGAGAGAGAGAGAGAGAGAGTCAGAGACACAGAGAGAGAGAGAGAGAGAGGGAGGGAGAGAGTCAGAGACCCAGAGAGGAGGGAGGGAGGAGAGAGTCAGAGACCAAGAGAGGGAGGGGGGAGAGGAGTCAGAGACCAGAGAGAGAGAGAGGGAGAGAGTCAGAGGACCCAGAGAGGGAGGGAGGGAGAGAGTCAGAGACCCAGAGAGGGAGGGAGGGAGAGAGTCAGAGACCCAGAGAGGGAGGGAGGGAGAGAGTCAGAGACCCAGAGAGAGAGAGGGAGGGAGGAGAGAGGACAGAGACCAGAGAGGGAGGGAGGGAGAGAGTCAGAGACCCAGAGACCCAGGGAGGGAGGGAGAGAGTCAGAGACCCAGAGAGAGAGAGAGAGAGAGAGAGGGAGGGAGAGAGTCAGAGACCCAGAGAGAGAGAGAGAGAGAGGGAGAGAGTCAGAGACCCAGAGAGGGAGGGAGGGAGAGAGTCAGAGACCCAGAGAGAGAGAGAGAGAGAGAGAGTCAGAGACCCAGAGAGAGAGAGAGAGAGAGAGAGAGAGTCAGAGACCCAGAGAGAGAGAGAGAGAGAGTCAGAGACCCAGAGAGGGAGGGAGGGAGAGAGTCAGAGACCCAGAGAGGGAGGGAGGGAGAGAATCAGAGACCCAGAGAGGGAGAGAGAGAGAGGGAGGGAGAGAGTCAGAGACCCAGAGAGAGAGAGAGAGAGAGGGAGAGAGTCAGAGACCCAGAGAGAGAGAGAGAGAGAGAGAGAGTCAGAAACCCAGAGAGAGAGAGAGAGGGAGGGAGAGAGTCAGAGACCCAGAGAGGGAGGGAGGGAGAGAGTCAGAGACCCAGAGAGAGAGAGAGAGGGAGGGAGAGAGTCAGAGACCCAGGGAGAGAGAGAGAGGGAGGGAGAGAGTCAGAGACCCAGAGAGAGAGAGAGAGAGAGAGGGAGGGAGAGAGTCAGAGACCCAGAGAGAGAGAGAGAGAGAGAGAGAGAGAGTCAGAGACCCAGAGAGAGAGGGAGGGAGAGAGTCAGAGACCCAGAGAGAGAGGGAGGGAGAGAGTCAGAGACCCAGAGGGAGAGAGAGAGAGAGGGAGGGAGAGAGTCAGAGACCCAGAGAGAGAGAGAGAGGGAGGGAGGGAGAGAGTCAGAGACCCAGAGAGGGAGGGAGGGAGAGAGTCAGAGACCCAGAGAGGGAGGGAGGGAGAGAGTCAGAGACCCAGAGAGGGAGGGAGGGAGAGAGTCAGAGACCCAGAGAGAGAGAGAGAGGGAGAGAGTCAGAGACCCAGAGAGGGAGGGAGGGAGAGAGTCAGAGACCCAGAGAGGGAGGGAGGGAGAGTCAGAGACCCAGAGAGGGAGGGAGGGAGAGAGTCAGAGACCCAGAGAGGGAGGGAGGGAGGGAGGGAGAGAGAGAGAGAGAGGGAGGGAGAGAGTCAGAGACCCAGAGAGAGAGAGAGAGAGAGGGAGAGAGTCAGAGACCCAGAGAGAGAGAGAGAGAGAGAGAGAGAGTCAGAGACCCAGAGAGAGAGAGAGAGAGAGAGAGAGAGAGTCAGAGACCCAGAGAGAGAGAGGGAGGGAGGGAGAGAGTCAGAGACCCAGAGAGAGAGAGGGAGGGAGGGAGAGAGTCAGAGACCCAGAGAGAGAGAGGGAGGGAGGGAGAGAGTCAGAGACCCAGAGAGAGAGAGAGAGAGGGAGGGAGGGAGAGTCAGAGACCCAGAGAGAGGGAGAAAGTCAGAGACCCAGAGAGAGAGAGAGAGAGAGAGAGAGGGAGGGAGAGAGTCAGAGACCCAGAGAGAGGGAGAAAGTCAGAGACCCAGAGAGAGAGAGAGAGAGAGAGAGAGGGAGGGAGAGTCAGAGACTCAGAGAGAGAGAGAGAGAGAGAGAGGGAGAGAGTCAGAGACCCAGAGAGAGAGAGGGAGGGAGGGAGAGAGTCAGAGACCCAGAGAGAGAGAGAGAGAGAGGGAGGGAAAGATTCAGAGACCCAGAGAGAGGGAGAAAGTCAGAGACAGAGAGAGAGAGAGAGAGAGAGAGAGAGAGAGAGAGAGGGAGGGAGAGTCAGAGACCCAGAGAGAGAGAGAGAGAGAGAGGGAGAGAGTCAGAGACCCAGAGAGAGAGAGAGGGAGGGAGAGAGTCAGAGACCCAGAGAGAGAGAGAGAGAGGGAGGGAGAGAGTCAGAGACCCAGAGAGAGAGAGAGAGAGAGGGAGGGAGAGAGTCAGAGACCCAGAGAGAGAGAGAGAGAGAGAGGGAGGGAGAGAGTCAGAGACCCAGAGAGAGAGAGAGAGAGAGGGAGAGAGTCAGAGACCCAGAGAGAGAGAGAGGGAGGGAGGGAGAGAGTCAGAGACCCAGAGAGGGAGGGAGGGAGAGAGTCAGAGACCCAGAGAGGGAGGGAGGGAGAGAGTCAGAGACCCAGAGAGAGAGGGAGGGAGAGAGTCAGAGACCCAGAGAGAGAGGGAGGGAGAGAGTCAGAGACCCAGAGAGAGAGAGAGAGAGAGAGGGAGAGAGTCAGAGACCCAGAGAGAGAGGGAGGGAGAGAGTCAGAGACCCAGAGAGGGAGGGAGGGAGAGAGTCAGAGACCCAGAGAGGGAGGGAGGGAGAGAGTCAGAGACCCAGAGAGGGAGGGAGGGAGAGAGTCAGAGACCCAGAGAGGGAGGGAGGGAGAGAGTCAGAGACCCAGAGAGGGAGGGAGGGAGAGAGTCAGAGACCCAGAGAGGGAGGGAGGGAGAGAGTCAGAGACCCAGAGAGGGAGGGAGGAAGAGAGTCAGAGACCCAGAGAGGGAGGGAGGGAGAGAGTCAGAGACCCAGGGAGGGAGGGAGAGAGTCAGAGACCCAGAGAGGGAGGGAGGGAGAGAGTCAGAGACCCAGAGAGGGAGGGAGGGAGAGAGTCAGAGACCCAGAGAGAGAGGGAGGGAGAGAGTCAGAGACCCAGAGAGAGAGGGAGGGAGAGAGAGAGTCAGAGACCCAGAGAGGGAGGGAGGGAGAGAGTCAGAGACCCAGAGAGGGAGGGAGGGAGAGAGTCAGAGACCCAGAGAGGGAGGGAGGGAGAGAGTCAGAGACCTAGAGAGGGAGGGAGGGAGAGAGTCAGAGACCCAGAGAGAGAGAGAGAGAGAGAGGGAGAGAGTCAGAGACCCAGAGAGAGAGAGAGAGAGAGAGAGAGAGAGGGAGGGAGAGAGTCAGAGAGCCAGGGAGAGAGAGAGAGAGTCAGAGACCCAGAGAGAGAGGGAGAGAGTCAGAGACCCAGAGAGAGAGAGGGAGGGAAAGAGTCAGAGACCCAGAGAGAAAGAGGGAGAGAGTCAGAGACCCAGAGAGAGAGAGGAAGGGAAAGAGTCAGAGACCCAGAGAGAGAGAGAGAGAGAGAGAGAGAGAGGGAGGGAGCCATAGAGAGAGAGAGAGAGAGAGAGAGAGAGCCATAGAGAGAGAGAGGGAGGGAGCCATAGAGAGAGAGAGAGAGAGAGAGAGAGCCATAGAGAGAGAGAGAGAGAGAGCCATAGAGAGAGAGAGAGAGAGAGAGAGCCATAGAGAGAGAGAGAGAGAGAGAGAGCCATAGAGAGAGAGAGAGAGAGAGAGAGCCATAGAGAGAGAGAGAGAGAGCCATAGAGAGAGAGAGAGAGAGAGAGAGCCATAGAGAGAGAGAGAGAGAGAGAGAGCCATAGAGAGAGAGAGAGAGAGAGAGAGCCATAGAGAGAGAGAGAGAGAGAGAGAGAGCCATAGAGAGAGAGAGAGAGAGAGAGAGAGCCATAGAGAGAGAGAGAGAGAGAGAGAGCCATAGAGAGAGAGAGAGAGAGAGAGAGAGCCATAGAGAGAGAGAGAGAGAGAGAGAGAGAGAGCCATAGAGAGAGAGAGAGAGAGAGAGAGAGCCATAGAGAGAGAGAGAGAGCCATAGAGAGAGAGAGAGAGCCATAGAGAGAGAGAGAGAGAGAGAGAGCCATAGAGAGAGAGAGAGAGAGAGAGAGAGCCATAGAGAGAGAGAGAGAGAGAGAGAGCCATAGAGAGAGAGACAGAGAGAGAGCCATAGAGAGAGAGAGAGAGAGAGAGCCATAGAGAGAGAGAGAGAGAGAGCCATAGAGAGAGAGAGCCATAGAGAGAGAGAGCCATAGAGAGAGAGAGCCATAGAGAGAGAGAGCCATAGAGAGAGAGAGCCATAGAGAGAGAGAGAGAGAGAGAGAGCCATAGAGAGAGAGAGAGAGAGAGAGAGCCATAGAGAGAGAGAGAGAGAGAGAGAGCCATAGAGAGAGAGAGAGAGAGAGAGAGCCATAGAGAGAGAGAGAGAGAGAGCCATAGAGAGAGAGAGAGAGAGAGCCATAGAGAGAGAGAGAGAGAGAGAGAGCCATAGAGAGAGAGAGAGAGAGAGAGAGCCATAGAGAGAGAGAGAGAGAGAGAGAGCCATAGAGAGAGAGAGAGAGAGAGAGAGAGCCATAGAGAGAGAGAGAGAGAGAGAGAGCCATAGAGAGAGAGAGAGAGAGAGAGCCATAGAGAGAGAGAGAGAGAGAGAGAGAGAGCCATAGAGAGAGAGAGAGAGAGAGAGAGCCATAGAGAGAGAGAGCCATAGAGAGAGAGAGCCATAGAGAGAGAGAGAGAGAGAGAGCCATAGAGAGAGAGAGAGAGAGAGAGAGCCATAGAGAGAGAGAGAGAGAGAGAGAGCCATAGAGAGAGAGAGAGAGAGAGAGAGCCATAGAGAGAGAGAGAGAGAGAGAGAGCCATAGAGAGAGAGAGAGAGAGAGAGCCATAGAGAGAGAGAGAGAGAGAGAGAGAAGCCATAGAGAGAGAGAGAGAGAGAGAGAGCCATAGAGAGAGAGAGAGAGAGAGAGAAGCCATAGAGAGAGAGAGAGAGAGAGAGAGCCATAGAGAGAGAGAGAGAGAGAGAGAGCCATAGAGAGAGAGAGAGAGAGAGAGAGCCATAGAGAGAGAGAGAGAGAGAGAGAGCCATAG
>NW_024470625.1:489697-494697 GCF_017639515.1 Carcharodon carcharias
GGGAGAGAGAGAAACCAACAGAAGAGAGAGAGAAGGAGAGAGAGAGAGAGAGACTGACAGGGAGAGAGAAGAGAGAGAGAAGACTGACAGGGAGAGAGAGAGAAGAGAGAGAGCGAGAGAGAGAAGAGACTGACACGGAGAGAGTGAGAGAAGAGAGACTGACAGGAGGGAGAGAGAGATAAGGGAGAGAGAGAGAGAGACTGACAGGGAGAGAGAGAGAGACTGACACGGAGAGAGAGAGAGAGAGAGAGAGAAAGGGAGAGAGAGAAGAGGAGTGAGAGGGAGAGAGGGAGGGAGAGAGAGAGAGACTGAAAGGGAGAGAGAGAGAGAGAGTGTGGAGGGAGAGAGAGAGAGAGACTGACAGGAAGAGAGAGAGAGAGAGACTGACAGGGAGAGAGAGAGAGAGAGACTGACAGGGAGAAAGAGAGAGAGAGAGGAGAGAGAGAGAGGGGAGAGAGAGAGTGGAGAGAAACTGACAGGAGAGAGAGAGAGACTGACAGAGAGAGAGAGAGACTGACAGGGAGAGAGAGAGAGGGTGAGAGAGACTGACAGGGGGAGGAGAGAGAGAGAGAGACTGACAGGGAGAGAGAGAGAGAGACCACTGGGAGAGAGAGAAACAACAGGAAGGAGAAGAGAGAGAGGGAGAGAGAGAGAGAGAGACTGACAGGAAAGAGAGAGAGACTAACGGAGAGAGAGAGAGAAAGAGAGAGAGAGACAGGGAGAGAGAGAGAGAGAGAGAGTGACAGAAGACAAGGAGAGAGAAAGAGAGAGAGAGAAGAGATAAAGGAGAGAGAGAAAGAGAGAGATGACAGGGAGAAGAGAGAGAGATTGACAGGGAGAGAGAGAGAGACTGACAGGCAGAGAGAGAGAGAGAGACTGAAAGGGGAAAGAGAGAGAGAGTGAAAGGCAGAGAGAGAAAAAGAGAGACAGACAGGGAGAGAGAGGAGGAGACAGACAGGAGAGAGAGAGGGAGAGAGAGACAGGGAGAGAGAGAGAGACTGACAGGAGAGAGAGAGAGAGAAAGAGACTGACAGGGAAAGAGAGACTGACAGGGAAGAGAGAGAGAGAGAGAGAGAAGAATAGACTGACAAGCAGAGCAAGAGAGAGAGAGAGAGAGACTGACAGGGAGAGAGAAAGAGAGACTGACAGGGAGAGAGAGAGAGAGAGAGAGACTGACAGGGAGAGAGAGAGAGAGAGGGAGAGAGAGACTGACAGGGGAGGGAGAGAGAGGGTGAGAGAGACTGACAGGGTGAGGGAGAGAGAGAGAGACTGACAGGGAGAGGGAGAAAGAGACTGACAGGGAGAGAGAGAGAATGACAGGGAGAGAGAGAGAAAGGGAGAGAGAGAGAGAGAAGAGACTGACAGGGAAGAAGAGAGAGAGAGAGACTTGGCAGGGAAAGAAGAGAGGGAGAGAGAGAGAGGAACTGACAGGGAGAGAGAGAGAGAGAAAGAAAGAGAGAGAGACTGACAGGGAGGGAGAGAGAGAGAGACTGACAGGGAGAGAGAGAGAGAGAGACTGACAGGGAGAGAGAGAGAGAGACTGACAGGGAGAGAGAGAGAGAGACTGACAGGGAGAAAGAGGAGAGAGAGAGAGACTGACAGGGAGAGAGAGAAAAGGGAGAGTGACAGGGAGAGAGAGAAGAGACTGACAGGGAGAGAGAGAGAGAGAGAGAGACTGACAGGGAGAGAGACAGAGAGAGAGAGACTGACAGGGAGAAAGAGAGAGAGAGAGAGACTGACAGGGAGAGAGAGAGAGAGAAGAGAGACTGACAGGGAGAAAGAGAGAGAGAGAGAGACTGACAGGAGAGAGAGAGAGAGAGAGAGACTGACAGGGAGAAGAGAGAGAGAGAGAGACTGACAGGGAGAGAGAGAGAGAGAGACTGACAGGGAGAGAGAGAGAGAGAGAGAGACTGACAGGGAGAGAGAGAGAGAGAGAGAGACTGACAGGGAGAGAGAGAGAGAGAGAGAGAGAGACTGACAGGGAGAAAGAGAGAGAGAGGGAGCTAGACAGACAGAGACTAACAGGAGAGAGAGAGAGAGTGACTGCCGAGAGAGAGAGGGAGAGAGAGAGACAGAGACTAACAGGAGAGAGAGAGAGAGTGACTGACAGGGAGAGAGAGGAGGGAGAGGGAGAGAGAGAGACTGAACATGAGAGAGAGAGAGAGAGAGACTGACAGGGAGAGAGACAGAGAGAGAGAGAGAGACTGACAGGGAGAGAGACGAGAGAGAGAGAGAGACTGACAGTGAGAGAGACAGAGAGAGACTGACAGGGAGAGAGAGAGAGAGACTGACAGGGAGAGAGAGAGAGAGACTGACAGGGAGAGAGAGAGAGAGAGAAACTGACAGGGAGAGAGAGAGAGAGAGACTGACAGGGAGAGAGAGAGATAAACTGACAGGGAGAGAGAGATATAGAGAGACTGACAGGGAGAGAGAGAGAGATAAACTGACAGGAAGAGAGAGATATAGAGAGACTGACAGGGAGAGAGAGAGAGACTGACAGGAGAGGAGAGAGAGATAAACTGACAGGAAGAGAAGATATAGAGAGACTGACAGGGAGAGAGAGAGAGACTGACTGGGAGAGAGGAGAGAGATAAAACTGACAGGGAGAGAGAGATATAGAGAGACTGACAGGAGAGAGACAGAGATGGAGAGAGAGAGAGAGAGAGAGAGACTGACAGGGAGAGAGAGAGAGATGGAGAGAGAGAGAGAGAGAGAGAGAGAGAGACTGACAGGAGTGGAGAGATACAGACTGACAGGTAGAGAGAGAGAGACTGTCAGAGAGAGAGAGGACTGACAGGGAGAGAGGAGAGAGAATGACAGGTAGAGAGAGAGAGAAGGGAGGAAAGGGAGAGAGAGAGAGAGAAAGAGACTGACAGGAGAGACAGCGAGAGAGACTGACAGGGAAAGAAAGAAAGAGCGAGAGAGAGAGAGAGAGTGACAGGGAGAGAGAGTGAGACTGAAAGGGAGAGAGAGAGAGTGAAAGAGAGAGGAGAGACTGACAGGAGGGAGAGAGAGAGAGGGGGAGAGAGAGAGACAGAGACTAACAGGGAGAGAGAGAGAGTGACTGACAGGGAGAGAGAGAGAAAGACCCTGAAAGAGAGGAGAGAGAGAGAGAGTGAGAGAGGGAGAGAGAAAGAGAGAGAATGATAGGGAGAAAGAGAGAGAGAGGGAGCTAGACAGACAGAGACTAACAGGGAGAGAAGAGAGAGTGACTGACCGAGAGAGAGAGGGAGGGAGAGAGAGACAGAGACTAACAGGAGAGAGAGAGAGTGACTGAGGGGAGAGAGAGAGGGAGAGGGAGAGAGAGAGGACTGACAGGGAGAGAGTGAGAGAGAGAGACTGACAGAGAGAGAGAGAGAGAGAGAGAGAGACTGACAGGGAGAGAGAGATAGAGAGAGACTGACAGAGAGAGAGAGAGAGACTGACAGGGAGAGAAAGAGAGAGAGGGAGAAAGGGAGAGAGAGAGAGAGAGAAAGGGACTGACAAGGAGATACAGAGAGAGAGATGACAGGGAAATAAAAAGAGGGAGAGAGAGAGAGAGACTGACAGGGAGAGAGAGAGAGAGAGAAAGAAAGAGAGAGAGACTGACAGGGAGGGAGAGAGACAGAGAGGGAGGGACAGAGAGAGAGAGAGAGACTGACAGGGAGAGAAAGAGAGAGAGGAGAGAGAGAGAGAGACAGAATGACAGGGAGAGAGAGAGAAAGGGAGAAAGGGAGAGAGAGAGAGAGAGAAAGAGACTGACAAGGAGAGACAGAGAGAGAGATTGACAGGGAAATAAAAAGAGGGAGAGAGAGAGAGAGACTGACAGGGAGAGAGAGAGAGAGAGAGACTGACAGGGAGAGAGAGAGAGGAGAGAGAGAGGGAGAGAGAGAGAGAGAGAGAGACTGACAGGGAGAGAGAGAAAGAGAGGGAGAGCGAGAGAGAGAGAGAGAGACTGACACGGAAGAGAGTGAGAGAGAGAGACTGACAGGGAGGGAGATAGAGATAGAGGGAGAGAGACAGAGAGACTAACAGGGAGAGAGAGAGAGAGACTGACAGGGAGAGAGAGAGATAGAGAGAGAGAAAGGGAGAGAGAGAGAGAGAGGGAGTGATAGGGAGAGAGGAGGGAGAGAGAGAGAGACTGAAGGGAGAGAGAGAGAGTGTGTGAACGGGGAGAGAGAGAGAGAGACTGACAGGAAGAGAGAGAGAGAGTCTGACAGGCAGAGAGAGATAGAGAGACTGACAGGAAGAGAGCGAGAGAGAGACTGACAGGAAGAGAGCGAGAGAGACTGACAGGGAGAGAGAGAGAGAGAGGAGAGACTGACAGGGAGAGAGAGAGAGAGAGAGAGACTGACAGGGAGAGAGAGGGAGAGAGAGAGAGACTGACAGCGAGAGAGAGAGAGAGAGAGGGAGAGAGAGAGAGGGAGACAGACTGACAGGGAGATAGAGAGAGACTGACAGGGAGAGAGAGAGAGAGGGTGAGAGAAACTGACAGGGGGAGGGAGAGAGAGACTGTAACGGAGAGAGAGTGAGAAAGAGAGACTGACAGGGAGAGAGAGAGAGACTGACAGGGAGAGAGAGAGAGATAGACTGACAGGGAGAGAGAGGGAGAGAGAGAGAGACTGACAGGGAGAGAGAGAGAGAGAGACTGACAGGAAGAGAGAGGTAGAGAGAGAGAGACTGACAGGGAGAGAGAGAGAGAGGGTGAGAGAGACTGACAGGGGGAGGGAGAGAGAGACTGTAACAGAGAGAGAGTGAGAGAGAGAGAGACTGACAGGGAGAGAGAGAGTGAGACTGACAGGGGGAGGGAGAGAGAGACTGTAACAGAGAGAAAGTGGGAGAGAGACTGACAGGGAGAGAGAGGGAGAGAGAGAGAGACTGACAGGGAGAGAGAGAGAGAGAGAGGGAGAGAGAGAGAGGGAGAGAGACTGACAGGGAGATAGAGAGAGACTGTAACGGAGAGAGAGTGAGAGAGAGAGACTGACAGGGAGAGAGAGAGAGACTGACAGGGAGAGAGAGAG
>NW_024470625.1:507197-509697 GCF_017639515.1 Carcharodon carcharias
GGAGAGAGAGAGAGACTGACAGGGAGAGAAAGAGAGAGAGAGAGAGAGTGAGAGAGAGAGAGACATAATGACAGGGAGAGAGAGAGAAAGGGAGAAAGGAAGAGAGAGAGAGAGAGTGACTGACAGAGAGAGAGGGAGAGAGAGGGACAAAGACTAACAGGGAGAGAGGGAGAGAGTGACTGACAGGGAGAGAGAGAGAGAGAGACTGACAGAGAGAGAGAGAGAGGGAGAGAGAAAGAGAGTGACTGACAGGGAGAGAGAGAGAGAGAGAGACTGAAATAGAGAGAGAGAGACTGACAGGGAGAGAGAGAGAGAGAAAGAAAGAGAGAGAGACTGACAGGGAGAGAGAGAGAGAGAAAGAAAGAGAGAGAGACTGACAGGGAGGGAGAGAGAGAGAGAGACGGAGAGAGAGAGACAGAGACTAACAGGGAAAGAGAGAGACAGTGACTGACAGGGAGAGAGAGAGAGGGAGAGAGAAAGAGAGAGACTGACAGGGAGAGAGAGAGAGAGATGGAGTGAGAGAGACTGACAGGGAGGGAGAGAGAGAGAGAGGGAGAGACAGAGACTAACAGGGAGAGAGAGAGAGAGTGACTGACAGAGAGAGAGAGGGAGAGAAAGAGACAGAGACTAACATGGAGAGAGAGAGAGAGAGTGACTGACAGGGAGAGAGAGAGAGAGAGAGAGAGAGAGAGGGAGAGCGAGAGACTGACAGGGAGAGAGTGAGAGAGGGAGAGAGGGAGAGAGAGAGACTGACAGGGAGAGAGTGAGAGAGAGAGACTGACAGAGAGAGAGAGAGGGAGAGAGAGAGAGAGATAGACTGACAGGGAGAGACAGAGAGATAGACTGACAGGGAGAGACAGAGAGAGAGACTGACAGGGAGAGAGAGAGAGAGAGACTGACAGGGAGAGAGAGAGAGAGAGAGAGAGCGACAGGGAGTGAGAGAGAGAGAGAGAGACTGACAGGGAGAGAGAGAGAGAGAGAGAGAGCGACAGGGAGTGAGAGAGAGAGCGAGACTGACAGGGAGTGACAGATACAGGCTGACAGGGAGAGAGAGAGAATGACAGGGAGAGAGAGAGAAACGGAGAAAGGGAGAGAGAGAAAGAGAGAAAGAGACTGACAAGGAGAGACAGAGAGAGAAAATGACAGGGAAAGAAAGAGAGAGACAGAGAGAGTGACAGGGAGAGAGAGAGAGTGACAGGGAGAGAGAGAGAGAGAGGGAGAGAGAGACTGTCAGGGAGAGAGTGAGAGAGGGAGACTGACAGAGAGAGAGAGAGAGAAGGAGAGAGACTGACAGAGAGAGAGGGACAGAGATAGAGAGAGAGAGACTGACAGAGAGAGAGAGAGAGAGAGAGAGACTGACAGAGAGAGAGAGAGAGAGAGACACAGGGAGAGAGAGAGAGAGACAGAGAGAGTTACAGGGAGAGAGAGAGAGACTGACAGGGAGAGAGAGAGAGAGAGAGAGAGGGTGAGAGAGAGAGGGAGAGAGAGAGAGAGACTGACAGGGAGAGAGAGAGAGAGAGAGAGGGAGAGAAAGAGAGAGGGAGAGAGAGAGAGAGAGAGAGACTGACAGGGGGAGGGAGAGAGAGAGACTGACAGGGAGAGGGAGAAAGAGACTGACAGGGAGAGAGACAGAATGACAGGGAGAGAGACAGAAAGGGAGAAAGGGAGAGAGAGAGAGAAAGAGACTGACAAGGAGAGACAGAGAGAGAGATTGGCAGGGAAAGAAAGAGAGGAAGAGTGAGAGAGAGACTGACAGGGAGAGAGAGAGAGAGAGAGAGAAAGAAAGAGAGGGAGACTGACAGGGAGGGAGAGAGAGAGAGAGACTGAGACTGACAGGGAGAGAGAGAGAGAGACTGACAGGGAGAGAGAGAGAGACTGAAGGGAGAGAGAGAGAGGGAGACTGACAGGGAGAGAGAGAGTGAGAGAGAGACTGACAGGTAGAGAGAGAGAGGGAGACTGACAGGGAGAGAGAGAGAGAGACTGACAGGGAGAAAGAGAGAGAGAGAGAGAGAGACTGACAGGGAGAGAGACAGAGAGAGAGAGAGACTGACAGGAAGAGAGAGAGAGAGACTGAAGGGAGAGAGACAGAGAGAGAGAGAGAGAGAAAGACAGAGAGAGAGAGAGAGACTGAAGGGAGAGAGAGAGAGAGGGAGACTGACAGGGAGAGAGAGAGAGAGAGAGAGAAAGAAAGAGAGGGAGACTGACAGGGAGGGTGAGAGAGAGAGAGACTGAGACTGACAGGGAGAGAGAGAGAGAGACTGACAGGGAGAGAGAGAGAGACTGAAGGGAGAGAGAGAGAGGGAGACTGACAGGGAGAGAGAGAGTGAGAGAGAGACTGACAGGTAGAGAGAGAGAGGGAGACTGACAGGGAGAGAGAGAGAGAGACTGACAGGGAGAAAGAGAGAGAGAGAGAGAGAGACTGACAGGGAGAGAGACAGAGAGAGAGAGAGACTGACAGGAAGAGAGAGAGAGAGACTGAAGGGAGAGAGACAGAGAGAGA
>NW_024470625.1:512197-514162 GCF_017639515.1 Carcharodon carcharias
AAAGGGAGGGAGAGAGAGAGAGACTGACAGGGAGAGAGAGAGAGAGACTGACAGGGAGAGAGAGAGACAGAGACTGACAGGGAGAGAGAGAGACAGAGACTGACAGGGAGAAAGAGGGAGAGAGAGAGAGACTGACAGGTAGAGAGAGAGAGGGAGACTGACAGGGAGAGAGAGAGAGACTGACAGGGAGAAAGAGAGATAGAGAGAGACTGACAGGGAGAGAGACAGAGAGAGAGAGACTGACAGGGAGAAAGAGAGCGACTGACAGGGAGAGAGAGAGAGACTGACAGGGAGAAAGAGAGAGAGAGAGACTGAAAGGGAGAGAGACAGAGAGAGAGAGACTGACAGGGAGAGAGAGAAAGAGACTCACAGGGAGAGAGACAGAGAGAAAGAGAGACTGACAGGGAGAGAGATAGAGAGAGAGAGAGAGACTGACAGTGAGAGAGACAGAGAGAGACTGACAGGGAGAGAGAGAGAGAGACTGACAGGGAGAGAGAGAGAGAGACTGACAGGGAGAGAGAGATAGACTGACAGGGAGAGAGAGATAGACTGACAGGGAGAGAGAGAGAGAGAGAGACTGACAGGGAGAGAGAGATAGACTGACAGGGAGAGAGAGAGAGATAGAGAGACTGACAGGGAGAGAGAGAGAGAGACAGACTGACAGGGAGAGCGAAAGAGAGAGACTGACAGGGAGAGAGAGAGAGAGACTGACAGGGAGAGAGAGAGAGAGAGAGACTGACAGGGAGAGAGAGAGAGATGGAGAGAGAGAGAGAGAGAGAGAGAGACTGACAGGGAGTGAGAGATACAGACTGACAGGTAGAGAGAGAGAGACTGTGAGAGAGAGAGAGACTGACAGGGAGAGAGAGACTGACAGGGAGAGAGAGAGAGAATGACAGGGAGAGAGAGAGAAAGGGAGAAAGGGAGAGAGAGAGAGAGAAAGAGACTGACAAGGAGAGACAGCGAGAGAGACTGACAGGGAAAGAAAGAGAGAGAGAGAGAGACAGGGAGAGAGAGAGACGGGGGAGAGAGAGAGAGAGAAAGAGAGAGAGACTGACAGGGAGGGAGAGAGAGAGAGGGAGAGAGAGAGACAGAGACTAACAGGGAGAGAGAGAGAGAGTGACTGACAGGGAGAGAGAGAGAGAGACTGAAAGAGAGAGAGAGAGAGAGAGAGAGAGAGGGAGAGAGAAAGAGAGCGAATGATAGGGAGAAAGAGAGAGAGAGAGGGAGCTAGAGAGACAGAGACTAACAGGGAGAGAGAGAGAGAGTGACTGACAGAGAGAGAGAGGGAGAGAGAGAGACAGAGACTAATAGGGAGAGAGAGAGAGAGAGTGACTGACAGGGAGAGAGAGAGAGAGAGGGAGAGAGAGAGACTGACAGGGAGAGAGTGAGAGAGAGAGACTGACAGAGAGAGAGAGAGAGGGAGGGACAGAGAGAGAGAGAGACTGACAGGGAGAGAGAGATAGAGAGAGAGAGAGAGAGACTGACAGGGAGAGAGAGATAGACTGACAGGCAGAGAGAGAGAGAAAGAGAAAGAGGGAGGGAGAGAGAGAGAGAGACTGAAAGGGAAAGAGAGAGAGAGAGAGTGAAAGGCAGAGAGAGAAAGAGAGACAGACAGGGAGAGAGAGCGAGAGTGACTGACAGGGAGAGAGAGAGGGAGAGAGAGACAGGGAGAGAGGGAGAGAGACTGACAGGGAGAGAGAGAGAGAGAAGAGATAGACTGACAAGCAGAGCGAGAGAGAGAGAGAGAGACTGACAGGGAGAGAGAAAGAGAGACTGACAGGGAGAGAGAGAGAGAGAGGGTGAGAGAGACTGACAGGGGGAGGGAGAGAGAGGGTGAGAGAGACTGACAGGGGGAGGGAGAGAGAGAGAGAGAGACTGACAGGGAGAGAGAGAGAGAGAGAGACTGACAGGGGGAGGGAGAGAGAGGGTGAGAGAGACTGACAGGGGGAGGGAGAGAGAGAGAGA
>NW_024470626.1:0-47500 GCF_017639515.1 Carcharodon carcharias
CGTTTCTGTCCTGACTCCTACGTTTCCTGTCCTGTCTCCCTGCATTTCGTACCCTGACTCCCTGCGTTTCCTGTCCTGACTCCCTGCGTTTCGTACCTTACTCCCTGCGTTACCTGTCCTGACTCCCTGCGTTCGTACCCTGACTCCCTGCGTTCCTGTCTGATCCCTGCGGTTTCCGTACTTGACTCCATGCGTTTCCTGTCCTGAGTCCCAGCGTTTCGTACCCTGACTCCCTGCGTTTCTGTCCTTGAATCCCTGCGTTTCTGTCCTGACTCGCTGCGTTTCGTACCTGATCTCCCTGGTGCTTTCTTGTCCTGACTCCCTGCCTTTCCTGTCCTGACTCCCTGCGTTTCCTGTCCTGGCTCCCTGCGTTTCCTGTCCTGACTCCTGCCTTTCATACCCTGACTCGCTGCGTTTCGTTCCTGACTCCCTGCGATTCCTGTGCTGACTCCCTGCGTTTCCTGTCCCTGACTCCCTGCGTTTCCTGTGCTGACTCCTGCGTTTCTGTCCTGACTCCCTGCGTTTCGTACCCTGACTCCCTGCGTTTCCTGTCCTGACTCCCTGCGTTTCGTACCCTGACTCCCTGCGTTTCCTGTCCTGACTCCCCTGCGTTTCCTGTCCTAACTCCCTGCGTTTTGTACCCTGACTCCCTGCGTTTCCTGTCCAGACTCCCTGCGTTTCCCTGTGCTGACGCCCTGCATTTCTGTGCTGACTCCCTGCGTTTCCTAGTCCTGACTCCTGCGTTTCCTGTCCTGACTCCTGCGTTTTCCTCTCCTGACTCCCTGCGTTTCGTACCCCTGACTCCCTGTGTTTCCTGTCCTGACTCCCTGCGTTTCCTGTCCTGACTCCCTGCGTTTCGTACCCTGACTCCCTGCGTTTCCTGTCCTGACTCCCTGCGTTTCCTGTCCTGACTCCCTGCGGTTCCTGCACTGACTCCCTGCGTTTCCTGTCCCTGACTCCCTGCGTTTCCTGTCCTGACTCCCTGCTTTTCCTGTCCTGACTCCCTGCGTTTCGTACCCTGACTCCCTGCGTTTCCTACCCTGACTCCCTCCGTTTCCTGTCCTGACTGCTTGCGTTTCGTTCCCTGACTCCTGCGTTTCGTTCCCTGACTCCCTGCGTTTCCTGTGCTGACTCCCTGCGTTTCCTGTCCTGACTCCCCGCATTTCCTGTCCTGACTCCCTGCGTTTCCTGTGCTGACTCCTTGCGTTTCGTACCCTGACTCCCTGCGTTTCCTGTCCTGACTCCCTGCGTTTCCTGTCCTGACTCCCTGCGTTTCGTACCCTGACTCCCTGCGTTTCCTGTCCTGACTCCCTGCGTTTCGTACCCTGACTCCCTGCGTTTCCTGTCCTGACTCCCTGCGTTTCGTACCCTTACTCCCTGCGTTACCTGTCCTGACTCCCTGCGTTTCGTACCCTGACTCCCTGCGTTTCCTGTCCTGACTCCCTGCGTTTCATACCTTGACTCCCTGCGTTTCCTGTCCTGACTCCCTGCGTTTCGTACCCTGACTCCCTGCGTTTCCTGTCCTGACTCCCTGCGTTTCCTGTCCTGACTCCCTGCGTTTCGTACCCTGACTCCCTGCGTTTCTTGTCCTGACTCCCTGCGTTTCCTGTCCTGCTCCCTGCGTTTCCTGTCCTGACTCCCTGCCTTTCATACCCTGACTCCCTGCGTTTCGTTCCCTGACTCCCTGCGATTCCTGTGCTGACTCCCTGCGTTTCCTGTCCTGACTCCCTGCGTTTCCTGTGCTGACTCCCTGCGTTTCCTGTCCTGACTCCCTGCGTTTCGTACCCTGACTCCCTGCGTTTCCTGTCCTGACTCCCTGCGTTTCGTACCCTGACTCCCTGCGTTTCCGGTCCTGACTCCCTGCCTTTCATACCCTGACTCCCTGCGTTTCGTTCCCTGACTCCCTGCGATTCCTGTGCTGACTCCCTGCGTTTCCTGTCCTGACTCCCTGCGTTTCCTGTCCTGACTCCCTGCGTTTCGTACCCTGACTCCCTGCGTTTCCTGTCCTGACTCCCTGCGTTTCCTGTCCTGACTCCCTGCGGTTCCTGCACTGACTCCCTGCGTTTCCTGTCCTGACTCCCTGCGTTTCCTGTCCTGACTCCCTGCGTTTCCTGTCCTGTCTCCCTGCGTTTCGTACCCTGACTCCCTGCGTTTCCTACCCTGACTCCCTCCGTTTCCTGTCCTGACTGCTTGCGTTTCGTTCCCTGACTCCTTGCGTTTCGTTCCCTGACTCCCTGCGTTTCCTGTGCTGACTCCCTGCGTTTCCTGTCCTGACTCCCCGCATTTCCTGTCCTGACTCCCTGCGTTTCCTGTGCTGACTCCTTGCGTTTCGTACCCTGACTCCCTGCGTTTCCTGTCCTGACTCCCTGCGTTTCCTGTCCTGACTCCCTGCGTTTCGTACCCTGACTCCCTGCGTTTCCTGTCCTGACTCCCTGCGTTTCGTACCCTGACTCCCTGCGTTTCCTGTCCTGACTCCCTGCGTTTCGTACCCTTACTCCCTGCGTTACCTGTCCTGACTCCCTGCGTTTCGTACCCTGACTCCCGCGTTTTTTACCCTGACTCCCTGCGTTTCCTGTCCTGACTGCCTGCATTTACTGTCCTGACTCCCTGCGTTTTCGTACCCTGACTCCCTGCGTTTCGTACCCTGACTCCCTGCGTTTCCTGTCCTGACTCCCTGCGTTTCCTGTCCTGACTCCCTGCGTTTCCTGTCCTGACTCCCTGCGTTTCGTACCCTGACTCCCTGCGTTTCCTGTCCTGACTCCCTGCGTTTCGTACCCTGACTCCCTGCGTTTCCTGTCCTGACTCCCTGCGTTTCGTACCCTGACTCCCTGCGTTTCGTACCCTGACTCCCTGCATTTCGTACCCTGACTCCCTGCGTTTCCTGTGCTGACTCCCTGCGTTTCCTGTGCTGACTCCCTGCGTTTCGTACCCTGACTCCCGGCGTTTTTTACCCTGACTCCCTGCGTTTCCTGTCCTGACTGCCTGCATTTACTGTCCTGACTCCCTGCGTTTCGTACCCTGACTCCCTGCGTTTCGTACCCTGACTCCCTGCGTTTCCTGTCCTGACTCCCTGCGTTTGCTGTCCTGACTCCCTGCGTTTCCTGTCCTGACTCCCTGCGTTTCGTACCCTGACTCCCTGCGTTTCCTGTCCTGACTCCCTGCGTTTCGTACCCTGACTCCCTGCGTTTCCTGTCCTGACTCCCTGCGTTTCGTACCCTGACTCCCTGCGTTTCCTGTCCTGACTCCCTGCGTTTCGTACCCTGACTCCCTGCGTTTCCTGTCCTGACTCCCTGCGTTTCCTGTCCTGACTCCCTGCGTTTCGTACCCTGACTCCCTGCGTTTCTTGTCCTGACTCCCTGCGTTTCCTGTCCTGACTCCCTGCGTTTCCTGTCCTGGCTCCCTGCGTTTCCTGTCCTGACTCCCTGCGTTTCATACCCTGACTCCCTGCGTTTCGTTCCCTGACTCCCTGCGATTCCTGTGCTGACTCCCTGCGTTTCCTGTCCTGACTCCCTGCGTTTCCTGTGCTGACTCCCTGCGTTTCCTGTCCTGACTCCCTGCGTTTCGTACCCTGACTCCCTGCGTTTCCTGTCCCTGACTCCCTGCGTTTCTGTACCCTGACTCCCTGCGTTTCCTGTCCTGACTCCCTGCGTTTCCTGTCCTGACTCCCTGCGTTTCTTACATGACTCCCTGCGTTTCCTGTCCTGACTCCCTGCGTTTCCTGTCTTGACTCCCTGCGTTTCCTGTGCTGACTCCCTGCCTTTCTGTCCTGACTCCCTGCGTTTCCTGTGCCTGACGCCCTGCGTTTCCTGTCTGACTCCCTGCGTTTCCTGTCCTGACTCCCTGCGTTTCCTGTCCTGACTCCCTGCGTTTCTTCTCCTGACTCCCTGCGTTTCGTACCCTGACTCCCTGTGTTTCCTGTCCTGACTCCCTGCGTTTCCTGTCCTGACTCCCTGCGTTTCGTACCCTGACTCCCTGCGTTTCCTGTCCTGACTCCCTGCGTTTCCTGTCCTGACTCCCTGCGTTTCTGCACTGACTCCCTGCGTTTCCTGTCCTGACTCCCTGCGTTTCCTGTCCTGACTCCCTGCGTTTCCTGTCCTGTCTCCCTGCGTTTCGTACCCTGACTCCCTGCGTTTCCTACCCTGACTCCCTCCGTTTCCTGTCCTGACTGCTTGCGTTTCGTTCCCTGACTCCTTGCGTTTCGTTCCCTGACTCCCTGCGTTTCCTGTGCTGACTCCCTGCGTTTCCTGTCCTGACTCCCCGCATTTCCTGTCCTGACTCCCTGCGTTTCCTGTGCTGACTCCTTGCGTTTCGTACCCTGACTCCCTGCGTTTCCTGTCCTGACTCCCTGCGTTTCCTGTCCTGACTCCCTGCGTTTCGTACCCTGACTCCCTGCGTTTCCTGTCCTGACTCCCTGCGTTTCGTACCCTGACTCCCTGCGTTTCCTGTCCTGACTCCCTGCGTTTCGTACCCTTACTCCCTGCGTTACCTGTCCTGACTCCCTGCGTTTCGTACCCTGACTCCCTGCGTTTCCTGTCCTGACTCCCTGCGTTTCATACCTTGACTCCCTGCGTTTCCTGTCCTGACTCCCTGCGTTTCGTACCCTGACTCCCTGCGTTTCCTGTCCTGACTCCCTGCGTTTCCTGTCCTGACTCCCTGCGTTTCGTACCCTGACTCCCTGCGTTTCTTGTCCTGACTCCCTGCGTTTCCTGTCCTGGCTCCCTGCGTTTCCTGTCCTGACTCCCTGCCTTTCATACCCTGACTCCCTGCGTTTCGTTCCCTGACTCCCTGCGATTCCTGTGCTGACTCCCTGCGTTTCCTGTCCTGACTCCCTGCGTTTCCTGTGCTGACTCCCTGCGTTTCCTGTCCTGACTCCCTGCGTTTCGTACCCTGACTCCCTGCGTTTCCTGTCCTGACTCCCTGCGTTTCGTACCCTGACTCCCTGCGTTTCCGGTCCTGACTCCCTGCCTTTCATACCCTGACTCCCTGCGTTTCGTTCCCTGACTCCCTGCGATTCCTGTGCTGACTCCCTGCGTTTCCTGTCCTGACTCCCTGCGTTTCCTGTCCTGACTCCCTGCGTTTCGTACCCTGACTCCCTGCGTTTCCTGTCCTGACTCCCTGCGTTTCCTGTCCTGACTCCCTGCGGTTCCTGCACTGACTCCCTGCGTTTCCTGTCCTGACTCCCTGCGTTTCCTGTCCTGACTCCCTGCGTTTCCTGTCCTGTCTCCCTGCGTTTCGTACCCTGACTCCCTGCGTTTCCGTCCTGACTCCTGCGTTTCCTGTCCTGACTCCTGCGTTTCCTGTCCTGACTCCTTGCGTTTCGTTCCCTGACTCCTTGCGTTTCGTTCCCTGACTCCCTGCGTTTCCTGTGCTGACTCCCTGCGTTTCCTGTCCTGACTCCCGCATTTCCTTTCCTGACTCCCTGCGTTTCCTGTGCCTGACTCCTTGCGTTTCGTACCCTGACTCCCTGCGTTTCCTGTCCTGACTCCCTGCGTTTCCTGTCCTGACTCCCTGCTTTTCGTACCCTGACTCCCTGCGTTTCCTGTCCTGACTCCCTGCGTTTCGTACCCTGACTCCCTGCGTTTCCTGTCCTGACTCCCTGCGTTTCGTACCCTTACTCCCTGCGTTACCTGTCCTGACTCCCTGCGTTTCGTACCCTGACTCCCGGCGTTTTTACCCTGACTCCCTGCGTTTCCTGTCCTGACTGCCTGCATTTACTGTCCTGACTCCCTGCGTTTCGTACCCTGACTCCCTGCGTTTCGTACCCTGACTCCCTGCGTTTCCTGTCCTGACTCCCTGCGTTTGCTGTCCTGACTCCCTGCGTTTCCTGTCCTGACTCCCTGCGTTTCGTACCCTGACTCCCTGCGTTTCCTGTCCTGACTCCCTGCGTTTCGTACCCTGACTCCCTGCGTTTCCTGTCCTGACTCCCTGCGTTTCGTACCCTGACTCCCTGCGTTTCGTACCCTGACTCCCTGCATTTCGTACCCTGACTCCCTGCGTTTCCTGTGCTGACTCCCTGCGTTTCCTGTGCTGACTCCCTGCGTTTCGTACCCTGACTCCCGGCGTTTTTACCCTGACTCCCTGCGTTTCCTGTCCTGACTGCCTGCATTTACTGTCCTGACTCCCTGCGTTTCGTACCCTGACTCCCTGCGTTTCGTACCCTGACTCCCTGCGTTTCCTGTCCTGACTCCCTGCGTTTGCTGTCCTGACTCCCTGCGTTTCCTGTCCTGACTCCCTGCGTTTCGTACCCTGACTCCCTGCGTTTCCTGTCCTGACTCCCTGCGTTTCGTACCCTGACTCCCTGCGTTTCCTGTCCTGACTCCCTGCGTTTCGTACCCTGACTCCCTGCGTTTCCTGTCCTGACTCCCTGCGTTTCGTACCCTGACTCCCTGCGTTTCCTGTCCTGACTCCCTGCGTTTCCTGTCCTGACTCCCTGCGTTTCGTACCCTGACTCCCTGCGTTTCTTGTCCTGACTCCCTGCGTTTCCTGTCCTGACTCCCTGCGTTTCCTGTCCTGGCTCCCTGCGTTTCCTGTCCTGACTCCCTGCGTTTCATACCCTGACTCCCTGCGTTTCGTTCCCTGACTCCCTGCGATTCCTGTGCTGACTCCCTGCGTTTCCTGTCCTGACTCCCTGCGTTTCCTGTGCTGACTCCCTGCGTTTCCTGTCCTGACTCCCTGCGTTTCGTACCCTGACTCCCTGCGTTTCCTGTCCTGACTCCCTGCGTTTCGTACCCTGACTCCCTGCGTTTCCTGTCCTGACTCCCTGCTTTTCCTGTCCTGACTCCCTGCGTTTCGTACCCTGACTCCCTGCGTTTCCTGTCCTGACTCCCTGCGTTTCCTGTGCTGACGCCCTGCATTTCCTGTGCTGACTCCCTGCGTTTCCTGTCCTGACTCCCTGCGTTTCCTGTCCTGACTCCCTGCGTTTCCTCTCCTGACTCCCTGCGTTTCGTACCCTGACTCCCTGTGTTTCCTGTCCTGACTCCCTGCGTTTCCTGTCCTGACTCCCTGCGTTTCGTACCCTGACTCCCTGCGTTTCCTGTCCTGACTCCCTGCGTTTCCTGTCCTGACTCCCTGCGGTTCCTGCACTGACTCCCTGCGTTTCGTACTCTGACTCCCTGCGTTTCGTACCCTGACTCCCTGCGTTTCCTGTCCTGACTCCCTGCGTTTCCTGTCCTGACTCCCTGCGTTTCGTACCCTGACTCCCTGCGTTTCGTACCCTGACTCCCTGCGTTTCCTGTCCTGACTCCCTGTGTTTCCTGTCCTGACTCCCTGCGTTTCCTGTCCTGACTCCCTGCTTTTCGTACCCTGACTCCCTTTGTTTCCTGTCCTGACTCCCTGCGTTTCCTGTCCTGACTCCCTGCGTTTCCTGCACTGACTCCCTGCGTTTCGTACTCTGACTCCCTGCGTTTCGTACCCTGACTCCCTGCGTTTCGTACCCTGACTCCCTGCGTTTCCTGTCCTGACTCCCTGCGTTTCGTACCCTGACTCCCTGCGTTTCGTACCCTGACTCCCTGCGTTTCGTACCCTGACTCCCTGCATTTCCTGTCCTGACTCCCTGCGTTTCCTGTCCTGACTCCCTGCGTTTCGTACCCAGACTCCCTGCGTTTCGTACCCTGACTCCCTGCGTTTCCTGTCCTGACTCCCTGCGTTTCGTACCCTGACTCCCTGCGTTTCCTGTCCTGACTCCCTGCGTTTCCTGTCCTGACTCCCTACGTTTCCTGTCCTGTCTCCCTGCATTTCGTACCCTGACTCCCTGCGTTTCCTGTCCTGACTCCCTGCGTTTCGTACCCTTACTCCCTGCGTTACCTGTCCTGACTCCCTGCGTTTCGTACCCTGACTCCCTGCGTTTCCTGTCCTGACTCCCTGCGTTTCGTACCTTGACTCCCTGCGTTTCCTGTCCTGACTCCCTGCGTTTCGTACCCTGACTCCCTGCGTTTCCTGTCCTGACTCCCTGCGTTTCCTGTCCTGACTCCCTGCGTTTCGTACCCTGACTCCCTGCGTTTCTTGTCCTGACTCCCTGCCTTTCCTGTCCTGACTCCCTGCGTTTCCTGTCCTGGCTCCCTGCGTTTCCTGTCCTGACTCCCTGCCTTTCATACCCTGACTCGCTGCGTTTCGTTCCCTGACTCCCTGCGATTCCTGTGCTGACTCCCTGCGTTTCCTGTCCTGACTCCCTGCGTTTCCTGTGCTGACTCCCTGCGTTTCCTGTCCTGACTCCCTGCGTTTCGTACCCTGACTCCCTGCGTTTCCTGTCCTGACTCCCTGCGTTTCGTACCCTGACTCCCTGCGTTTCCTGTCCTGACTCCCTGCTTTTCCTGTCCTGACTCCCTGCGTTTCGTACCCTGACTCCCTGCGTTTCCTGTCCTGACTCCCTGCGTTTCCTGTGCTGACGCCCTGCATTTCCTGTGCTGACTCCCTGCGTTTCCTGTCCTGACTCCCTGCGTTTCCTGTCCTGACTCCCTGCGTTTCCTCTCCTGACTCCCTGCGTTTCGTACCCTGACTCCCTGTGTTTCCTGTCCTGACTCCCTGCGTTTCCTGTCCTGACTCCCTGCGTTTCGTACCCTGACTCCCTGCGTTTCCTGTCCTGACTCCCTGCGTTTCCTGTCCTGACTCCCTGCGGTTCCTGCACTGACTCCCTGCGTTTCCTGTCCTGACTCCCTGCGTTTCCTGTCCTGACTCCCTGCGGTTCCTGTCCTGTCTCCCTGCGTTTCGTACCCTGACTCCCTGCGTTTCCTACCCTGACTCCCTCCGTTTCCTGTCCTGACTGCTTGCGTTTCGTTCCCTGACTCCTTGCGTTTCGTTCCCTGACTCCCTGCGTTTCCTGTGCTGACTCCCTGCGTTTCCTGTCCTGACTCCCCGCATTTCCTGTCCTGACTCCCTGCGTTTCCTGTGCTGACTCCTTGCGTTTCGTACCCTGACTCCCTGCGTTTCCTGTCCTGACTCCCTGCGTTTCCTGTCCTGACTCCCTGCGTTTCGTACCCTGACTCCCTGCGTTTCCTGTCCTGACTCCCTGCGTTTCGTACCCTGACTCCCTGCGTTTCCTGTCCTGACTCCCTGCGTTTCGTACCCTTACTCCCTGCGTTACCTGTCCTGACTCCCTGCGTTTCGTACCCTGACTCCCTGCGTTTCCTGTCCTGACTCCCTGCGTTTCATACCTTGACTCCCTGCGTTTCCTGTCCTGACTCCCTGCGTTTCGTACCCTGACTCCCTGCGTTTCCTGTCCTGACTCCCTGCGTTTCCTGTCCTGACTCCCTGCGTTTCGTACCCTGACTCCCTGCGTTTCTTGTCCTGACTCCCTGCCTTTCCTGTCCTGACTCCCTGCGTTTCCTGTCCTGGCTCCCTGCGTTTCCTGTCCTGACTCCCTGCCTTTCATACCCTGACTCCCTGCGTTTCGTTCCCTGACTCCCTGCGATTCCTGTCCTGACTCCCTGCGTTTCCTGTCCTGACTCCCTGCGTTTCCTGTCCTGACTCCCTGCGTTTCCTGTCCTGACTCCCTGCGTTTCGTACCCTGACTCCCTGCGTTTCCTGTCCTGACTCCCTGCGTTTCGTACCCTGACTCCCTGCGTTTCCTGTCCTGACTCCCTGCGTTTCCTGTCCTGACTCCCTGCGTTTCGTTCCCTGACTCCCTGCGATTCCTGTGCTGACTCCCTGCGTTTCCTGTCCTGACTCCCTGCGTTTCCTGTCCTGACTCCCTGCTTTTCGTACCCTGACTCCCTGCGTTTCCTGTCCTGACTCCCTGCGTTTCCTGTCCTGACTCCCTGCGTTTCCTGTCCTGACTCCCTGCTTTTCGTACCCTGACTCCCTGCGTTTCCTGTCCTGACTCCCTGCGTTTCCTGTCCTGACTCCCTGCGGTTCCTGCACTGACTCCCTGCGTTTCCTGTCCTGACTCCCTGCGTTTCCTGTCCTGACTCCCTGCGTTTCCTGTCCTGACTCCCTGCGTTTCATACCCTGACTCCCTGCGTTTCGTACCCTGACTCCCTGCGTTTCCTGTCCTGACTCCCTTGCGTTTCGTTCCCTGACTCCTGCGTTTCGTTCCCTGACTCCCTGCGTTTCCTGTGCCTGACTCCCTGCGTTTCCTGTCCTGACTCCCTGCGTTTCCTGTCCTGACTCCCTGCGTTTCGTACCCTGACTCCCTGCGTTTCCTGTCCTGACTCCCTGCGTTTCCTGTCCTGACTCCCTGCGGTTCCTGCACTGACTCCCTGCGTTTCCTGTCCTGACTCCCTGCGTTTCCTGTCCTGACTCCCTGCGTTTCCTGTCCTGTCTCCCTGCGTTTCATACCCTGACTCCCTGCGTTTCCTACCCTGACTCCCTCCGTTTCCTGTCCTGACTGCTTGCGTTTCGTTCCCTGACTCCTTGCGTTTCGTTCCCTGACTCCCTGCGTTTCCTGTGCTGACTCCCTGCGTTTCCTGTCCTGACTCCCCGCATTTCCTGTCCTGACTCCCTGCGTTTCCTGTGCTGACTCCTTGCGTTTCGTACCCTGACTCCCTGCGTTTCCTGTCCTGACTCCCTGCGTTTCCTGTCCTGACTCCCTGCGTTTCGTACCCTGACTCCCTGCGTTTCCTGTCCTGACTCCCTGCGTTTCGTACCCTGACTCCCTGCGTTTCCTGTCCTGACTCCCTGCGTTTCGTACCCTTACTCCCTGCGTTACCTGTCCTGACTCCCTGCGTTTCGTACCCTGACTCCCGGCGTTTTTTACCCTGACTCCCTGCGTTTCCTGTCCTGACTGCCTGCATTTACTGTCCTGACTCCCTGCGTTTCGTACCCTGACTCCCTGCGTTTCGTACCCTGACTCCCTGCGTTTCCTGTCCTGACTCCCTGCGTTTGCTGTCCTGACTCCCTGCGTTTCCTGTCCTGACTCCCTGCGTTTCGTACCCTGACTCCCTGCGTTTCCTGTCCTGACTCCCTGCGTTTCGTACCCTGACTCCCTGCGTTTCCTGTCCTGACTCCCTGCGTTTCGTACCCTGACTCCCTGCGTTTCCTGTCCTGACTCCCTGCGTTTCGTACCCTGACTCCCTGCGTTTCCTGTCCTGACTCCCTGCGTTTCCTGTCCTGACTCCCTGCGTTTCGTACCCTGACTCCCTGCGTTTCTTGTCCTGACTCCCTGCGTTTCCTGTCCTGACTCCCTGCGTTTCCTGTCCTGGCTCCCTGCGTTTCCTGTCCTGACTCCCTGCGTTTCATACCCTGACTCCCTGCGTTTCGTTCCCTGACTCCCTGCGATTCCTGTGCTGACTCCCTGCGTTTCCTGTCCTGACTCCCTGCGTTTCCTGTGCTGACTCCCTGCGTTTCCTGTCCTGACTCCCTGCGTTTCGTACCCTGACTCCCTGCGTTTCCTGTCCTGACTCCCTGCGTTTCGTACCCTGACTCCCTGCGTTTCCTGTCCTGACTCCCTGCTTTTCCTGTCCTGACTCCCTGCGTTTCGTACCCTGACTCCCTGCGTTTCCTGTCCTGACTCCCTGCGTTTCCTGTGCTGACGCCCTGCATTTCCTGTGCTGACTCCCTGCGTTTCCTGTCCTGACTCCCTGCGTTTCCTGTCCTGACTCCCTGCGTTTCCTCTCCTGACTCCCTGCGTTTCGTACCCTGACTCCCTGTGTTTCCTGTCCTGACTCCCTGCGTTTCCTGTCCTGACTCCCTGCGTTTCGTACCCTGACTCCCTGCGTTTCCTGTCCTGACTCCCTGCGTTTCCTGTCCTGACTCCCTGCGGTTCCTGCACTGACTCCCTGCGTTTCGTACTCTGACTCCCTGCGTTTCGTACCCTGACTCCCTGCGTTTCCTGTCCTGACTCCCTGCGTTTCCTGTCCTGACTCCCTGCGTTTCGTACCCTGACTCCCTGCGTTTCGTACCCTGACTCCCTGCGTTTCCTGTCCTGACTCCCTGTGTTTCCTGTCCTGACTCCCTGCGTTTCCTGTCCTGACTCCCTGCTTTTCGTACCCTGACTCCCTTCGTTTCCTGTCCTGACTCCCTGCGTTTCCTGTCCTGACTCCCTGCGTTTCCTGTCCTGACTCCCTGCGTTTCGTACCCTGACTCCCTGCGTTTCCTGTCCTGACTCCCTGCGTTTCGTACCCTGACTCCCTGCGTTTCCTGTCCTGACTCCCTGCGTTTCCTGTCCTGACTCCCTACGTTTCCTGTCCTGTCTCCCTGCATTTCGTACCCTGACTCCCTGCGTTTCCTGTCCTGACTCCCTGCGTTTCGTACCCTTACTCCCTGCGTTACCTGTCCTGACTCCCTGCGTTTCGTACCCTGACTCCCTGCGTTTCCTGTCCTGACTCCCTGCGTTTCGTACCTTGACTCCCTGCGTTTCCTGTCCTGACTCCCTGCGTTTCGTACCCTGACTCCCTGCGTTTCCTGTCCTGACTCCCTGCGTTTCCTGTCCTGACTCCCTGCGTTTCGTACCCTGACTCCCTGCGTTTCTTGTCCTGACTCCCTGCCTTTCCTGTCCTGACTCCCTGCGTTTCCTGTCCTGGCTCCCTGCGTTTCCTGTCCTGACTCCCTGCATTTCATACCCTGACTCGCTGCGTTTCGTTCCCTGACTCCCTGCGATTCCTGTGCTGACTCCCTGCGTTTCCTGTCCTGACTCCCTGCGTTTCCTGTGCTGACTCCCTGCGTTTCCTGTCCTGACTCCCTGCGTTTCGTACCCTGACTCCCTGCGTTTCCTGTCCTGACTCCCTGCGTTTCGTACCCTGACTCCCTGCGTTTCCTGTCCTGACTCCCTGCGTTTCCTGTCCTGACTCCCTGCGTTTCGTACCCTGACTCCCTGCGTTTCCTGTCCTGACTCCCTGCGTTTCCTGTGCTGACGCCCTGCATTTCCTGTGCTGACTCCCTGCGTTTCCTGTCCTGACTCCCTGCGTTTCCTGTCCTGACTCCCTGCGTTTCCTCTCCTGACTCCCTGCGTTTCGTACCCTGACTCCCTGTGTTTCCTGTCCTGACTCCCTGCGTTTCCTGTCCTGACTCCCTGCGTTTCGTACCCTGACTCCCTGCGTTTCCTGTCCTGACTCCCTGCGTTTCCTGTCCTGACTCCCTGCGGTTCCTGCACTGACTCCCTGCGTTTCCTGTCCTGACTCCCTGCGTTTCCTGTCCTGACTCCCTGCGTTTCCTGTCCTGTCTCCCTGCGTTTCGTACCCTGACTCCCTGCGTTTCCTACCCTGACTCCCTCCGTTTCCTGTCCTGACTGCTTGCGTTTCGTTCCCTGACTCCTTGCGTTTCGTTCCCTGACTCCCTGCGTTTCCTGTGCTGACTCCCTGCGTTTCCTGTCCTGACTCCCCGCATTTCCTGTCCTGACTCCCTGCGTTTCCTGTGCTGACTCCTTGCGTTTCGTACCCTGACTCCCTGCGTTTCCTGTCCTGACTCCCTGCGTTTCCTGTCCTGACTCCCTGCGTTTCGTACCCTGACTCCCTGCGTTTCCTGTCCTGACTCCCTGCGTTTCGTACCCTGACTCCCTGCGTTTCCTGTCCTGACTCCCTGCGTTTCGTACCCTTACTCCCTGCGTTACCTGTCCTGACTCCCTGCGTTTCGTACCCTGACTCCCTGCGTTTCCTGTCCTGACTCCCTGCGTTTCATACCTTGACTCCCTGCGTTTCCTGTCCTGACTCCCTGCGTTTCGTACCCTGACTCCCTGCGTTTCCTGTCCTGACTCCCTGCGTTTCCTGTCCTGACTCCCTGCGTTTCGTACCCTGACTCCCTGCGTTTCTGTCCTGACTCCCTGCGTTTCCTGTCCTGACTCCCTGCGTTTCCTGTCCTGGCTCCCTGCGTTTCCTGTCCTGACTCCCTGCCTTTCATACCCTGACTCCCTGCGTTTCGTTCCCTGACTCCCTGCGATTCCTGTGCTGACTCCCTGCGTTTCCTGTCCTGACTCCCTGCGTTTCCTGTGCTGACTCCCTGCGTTTCCTGTCCTGACTCCCTGCGTTTCGTACCCTGACTCCCTGCGTTTCCTGTCCTGACTCCCTGCGTTTCGTACCCTGACTCCCTGCGTTTCCTGTCCTGACTCCCTGCGTTTCCTGTCCTGACTCCCTGCGTTTCGTTCCCTGACTCCCTGCGTTTCCTGTCCTGACTCCCTGCGTTTCCTGTCCTGACTCCCTGCGTTTCCTGTCCTGACTCCCTGCGTTTTGTACCCTGACTCCCTGCGTTTCCTGTCCTGACTCCCTGCGTTTCCTGTCCTGACTCCCTGCGTTTCCTGTCCTGACTCCCTGCGTTTCGTACCCTGACTCCCTGCGTTTCCTGTCCTGACTCCCTGCGTTTCCTGTCCTGACTCCCTGCGTTTCGTACCCTGACTCCCTGCGTTTCCTGTCCTGACTCCCTGCGTTTCCTGTCCTGACTCCCTGCGTTTCCTGTCCTGACTCCCTGCGTTTCATACCCTGACTCCCTGCGTTTCCTGTCCTGACTCCCTGCGTTTCCTGTCCTGACTCCCTGCGTTTCGCGCCCTGACTCCCTGCGTTTCTGTCCCTGACTCCCTGCGTTTCCTGTCCTGACTCCCTGCGTTTCCTGTCCTGACTCCCTGCGTTTCCTGTCCTGACTCCCTGCGTTTCGTACCCTGACTCCCTGCGTTTCCTGTCCTGACTCCCTGCGTTTCCTGTCCTGACTCCCTGCGTTTCCTGTCCTGACTCCCTGCGTTTCCTGTCCTGACTCCCTGCGTTTCCTGTCCTGACTCCCTGCGTTTCCTGTCCTGTCTCCCTGCGTTTCGTACCCTGACTCCCTGCGTTTCCTACCCTGACTCCCTCCGTTTCCTGTCCTGACTGCTTGCGTTTCGTTCCCTGACTCCTTGCGTTTCGTTCCCTGACTCCCTGCGTTTCCTGTGCTGACTCCCTGCGTTTCCTGTCCTGACTCCCCGCATTTCCTGTCCTGACTCCCTGCGTTTCCTGTGCTGACTCCTTGCGTTTCGTACCCTGACTCCCTGCGTTTCCTGTCCTGACTCCCTGCGTTTCCTGTCCTGACTCCCTGCGTTTCGTACCCTGACTCCCTGCGTTTCCTGTCCTGACTCCCTGCGTTTCGTACCCTGACTCCCTGCGTTTCCTGTCCTGACTCCCTGCGTTTCGTACCCTTACTCCCTGCGTTACCTGTCCTGACTCCCTGCGTTTCGTACCCTGACTCCCGGCGTTTTTTACCCTGACTCCCTGCGTTTCCTGTCCTGACTGCCTGCGTTTACTGTCCTGACTCCCTGCGTTTCGTACCCTGACTCCCTGCGTTTCGTACCCTGACTCCCTGCGTTTCCTGTCCTGACTCCCTGCGTTTGCTGTCCTGACTCCCTGCGTTTCCTGTCCTGACTCCCTGCGTTTCGTACCCTGACTCCCTGCGTTTCCTGTCCTGACTCCCTGCGTTTCGTACCCTGACTCCCTGCGTTTCCTGTCCTGACTCCCTGCGTTTCGTACCCTGACTCCCTGCGTTTCCTGTCCTGACTCCCTGCGTTTCGTACCCTGACTCCCTGCGTTTCCTGTCCTGACTCCCTGCGTTTCCTGTCCTGACTCCCTGCGTTTCGTACCCTGACTCCCTGCGTTTCCTGTGCTGACTCCCTGCGTTTCCTGTCCTGACTCCCTGCGTTTCCTGTCCTGACTCCCTGCGTTTCCTGTCCTGACTCCCTGCGTTTCATACCCTGACTCCCTGCGTTTCGTTCCCTGACTCCCTGCGATTCCTGTGCTGACTCCCTGCGTTTCCTGTCCTGACTCCCTGCGTTTCCTGTGCTGACTCCCTGCGTTTCCTGTCCTGACTCCCTGCGTTTCGTACCCTGACTCCCTGCGTTTCCTGTCCTGACTCCCTGCGTTTCGTACCCTGACTCCCTGCGTTTCCTGTCCTGACTCCCTGCTTTTCCTGTCCTGACTCCCTGCGTTTCGTACCCTGACTCCCTGCGTTTCCTGTCCTGACTCCCTGCGTTTCCTGTGCTGACGCCCTGCATTTCCTGTGCTGACTCCCTGCGTTTCCTGTCCTGACTCCCTGCGTTTCCTGTCCTGACTCCCTGCGTTTCCTCTCCTGACTCCCTGCGTTTCGTACCCTGACTCCCTGTGTTTCCTGTCCTGACTCCCTGCATTTCCTGTCCTGACTCCCTGCGTTTCGTACCCTGACTCCCTGCGTTTCCTGTCCTGACTCCCTGCGTTTCCTGTCCTGACTCCCTGCGTTTCCTGCACTGACTCCCTGCGTTTCGTACTCTGACTCCCTGCGTTTCGTACCCTGACTCCCTGCGTTTCCTGTCCTGACTCCCTGCGTTTCCTGTCCTGACTCCCTGCGTTTCGTACCCTGACTCCCTGCGTTTCGTACCCTGACTCCCTGCGTTTCCTGTCCTGACTCCCTGTGTTTCCTGTCCTGACTCCCTGCGTTTCCTGTCCTGACTCCCTGCTTTTCGTACCCTGACTCCCTTTGTTTCCTGTCCTGACTCCCTGCGTTTCCTGTCCTGACTCCCTGCGTTTCCTGTCCTGACTCCCTGCGTTTCGTACCCTGACTCCCTGCGTTTCCTGTCCTGACTCCCTGCGTTTCGTACCCTGACTCCCTGCGTTTCCTGTCCTGACTCCCTGCGTTTCGTACCCTGACTCCCTGCGTTACCTGTCCTGACTCCCTGCGTTTCGTACCCTGACTCCCTGCGTTTCGTTCCCTGACTCCCTGCGTTTCCTGTCCTGACTGCCTGCATTTACTGTCCTGACTCCCTGCGTTTCGTACCCTGACTCCCTGCGTTTCGTACCCTGACTCCCTGCGTTTCCTGTCCTGACTCCCTGCGTTTTGTACCCTGACTCCCTGCGTTTCCTGTCCTGACTCCCTGCGTTTCGTACCCTGACTCCCTGCGTTTCCTGTCCTGACTCCCTGCGTTTCGTACTCTGACTCCCTGCGTTTCCTGTCCTGACTCCCTGCGTTTCGTACCCTGACTCCCTGCGTTTCCTGTCCTGACTCCCTGCGTTTCGTACCCTGACTCCCTGCGTTTCCTGTCCTGACTCCCTGCGTTTCCTGTCCTGACTCCCTGCGTTTCGTACCCTGACTCCCTGCGTTTCTTGTCCTGACTCCCTGCGTTTCCTGTCCTGACTCCCTGCGTTTCCTGTCCTGGCTCCCTGCGTTTCCTGTCCTGACTCCCTGCGTTTCATACCCTGACTCCCTGCGTTTCGTTCCCTGACTCCCTGCGATTCCTGTGCTGACTCCCTGCGTTTCCTGTCCTGACTCCCTGCGTTTCCTGTGCTGACTCCCTGCGTTTCCTGTCCTGACTCCCTGCGTTTCGTACCCTGACTCCCTGCGTTTCCTGTCCTGACTCCCTGCGTTTCGTACCCTGACTCCCTGCGTTTCCTGTCCTGACTCCCTGCTTTTCCTGTCCTGACTCCCTGCGTTTCGTACCCTGACTCCCTGCGTTTCCTGTCCTGACTCCCTGCGTTTCCTGTGCTGACGCCCTGCATTTCCTGTGCTGACTCCCTGCGTTTCCTGTCCTGACTCCCTGCGTTTCCTGTCCTGACTCCCTGCGTTTCCTCTCCTGACTCCCTGCGTTTCGTACCCTGACTCCCTGTGTTTCCTGTCCTGACTCCCTGCGTTTCCTGTCCTGACTCCCTGCGTTTCGTACCCTGACTCCCTGCGTTTCCTGTCCTGACTCCCTGCGTTTCCTGTCCTGACTCCCTGCGGTTCCTGCACTGACTCCCTGCGTTTCGTACTCTGACTCCCTGCGTTTCGTACCCTGACTCCCTGCGTTTCCTGTCCTGACTCCCTGCGTTTCCTGTCCTGACTCCCTGCGTTTCGTACCCTGACTCCCTGCGTTTCGTACCCTGACTCCCTGCGTTTCCTGTCCTGACTCCCTGTGTTTCCTGTCCTGACTCCCTGCGTTTCCTGTCCTGACTCCCTGCTTTTCGTACCCTGACTCCCTTCGTTTCCTGTCCTGACTCCCTGCGTTTCCTGTCCTGACTCCCTGCGTTTCCTGCACTGACTCCCTGCGTTTCGTACTCTGACTCCCTGCGTTTCGTACCCTGACTCCCTGCGTTTCGTACCCTGACTCCCTGCGTTTCCTGTCCTGACTCCCTGCGTTTCGTACCCTGACTCCCTGCGTTTCGTACCCTGACTCCCTGCGTTTCGTACCCTGACTCCCTGCATTTCCTGTCCTGACTCCCTGCGTTTCCTGTCCTGACTCCCTGCGTTTCGTACCCTGACTCCCTGCGTTTCGTACCCTGACTCCCTGCGTTTCCTGTCCTGACTCCCTGCGTTTCGTACCCTGACTCCCTGCGTTTCCTGTCCTGACTCCCTGCGTTTCCTGTCCTGACTCCCTGCGTTTCCTGTCCTGACTCCCTGCATTTCGTACCCTGACTCCCTGCGTTTCCTGTCCTGACTCCCTGCGTTTCGTACCCTGACTCCCTGCGTTTCCTGTCCTGACTCCCTGCGTTTCGCGCCCTGACTCCCTGCGTTTCCTGTCCTGACTCCCTGCGTTTCCTGTCCTGACTCCCTGCGTTTCCTGTCCTGACTCCCTGCGTTTCCTGTCCTGACTCCCTGCGTTTCCTGTCCTGACTCCCTGCGTTTCGTACCCTGACTCCCTGCGTTTCCTGTCCTGACTCCCTGCGTTTCGTACCCTGACTCCCTGCGTTTCCTGTCCTGACTCCCTGCGTTTCCGTACCTGACTCCCTGCGTTTCCTGTACCCTGACTCCCTGCGTTTCTGTACCCTGACTCCCTGCGTTTCCTGTCCTGACTCCCTGCGTTTCATGTCCTGACTCCCTGCGTTTCGTACCCTGACTCCCTGCGTTTCGTACCCTGACTCCCTGCGTTTCCTGTCCTGACTCCCTGCGTTTCCTGTCCTGACTCCCTGCGTTTCCTGTCCTGACTCCCTGCGTTTCGTACCCTGACTCCCTGCGTTTCCTGTCCTGACTCCCTGCGTTTCGTACCCTGACTCCCTGCGTTTCCTGTCCTGACTCCCTGCGTTTCGTACCCTGACTCCCTGCGTTTCCTGTCCTGACTCCCTGCGTTTCCTGTCCTGACTCCCTGCGTTTCGTACCCTGACTCCCTGCGTTTCCTCTCCTGACTCCCTGCGTTTCCTGTCCTGACTCCCTGCGTTTCCTGTCCTGACTCCCTGCGTTTCCTGTCCTGACTCCCTGCGTTTCGTACCCTGACTCCCTGCATTTCGTACCCTGACTCCCTGCGTTTCCTGTCCTGACTCCCTGCGTTTCGTACCCTGACTCCCTGCGTTTCCTGTCCTGACTCCCTGCGTTTCCTGTCCTGACTCCCTGCGTTTCGTACCCTGACTCCCTGCGTTTCCTGTCCTGACTCCCTGCGTTTCCTGTCCTGACTCCCTGCGTTTCCTGTCCTGACTCCCTGCGTTTCGTACCCTGACTCCCTGCGTTTCCTGTCCTGACTCCCTGCGTTTCCTGTCCTGACTCCCTGCGTTTCCTGTCCTGACTCCCTGCGTTTCCTGTCCTGACTCCCTGCGTTTCGTACCCTGACTCCCTGCGTTTCCTGTCCTGACTCCCTGCGTTTCCTGTCCTGACTCCCTGCGTTTCGTACCCTGACTCCCTGCGTTTCCTGTCCTGACTCCCTGCGTTTCCTGTCCTGACTCCCTGCGTTTCCTGTCCTGACTCCCTGCGTTTCCTGTCCTGACTCCCTGCGTTTCCTGTCCTGACTCCCTGCGTTTCCTGTCCTGACTCCCTGCGTTTCGTACCCTGACTCCCTGCGTTTCATACCCTGACTCCCTGCGTTTCCTGTCCTGACTCCCTGCGTTTCGTACCCTGACTCCCTGCGTTTCGTTCCCTGACTCCCTGCGTTTCCTGTCCTGACTCCCTGCGTTTCCTGTCCTGACTCCCTGCATTTCCTGTCCTGACTCCCTGCGTTTCCTGTCCTGACTCCCTGCGTTTCGTACCCTGACTCCCTGCGTTTCCTGTCCTGACTCCCTGCGTTTCCTGTCCTGACTCCCTGCGTTTCGTACCTGACTCCCTGCGTTTCCTGTCCTGACTCCCTGCGTTTCGTACCCTGACTCCCTGCGTTTCCTGTCCTGACTCCCTGCGTTTCTTTACCTGACTCCCTGCGTTTCCTGTCCTGACTCCCTGCGTTTCGTACCCTGACTCCCTGCGTTTCCTGTCCAGACTCCCTGCGTTTCATGTCCTGACTCCCTGCGTTTCGTACCCTGACTCCCTGCATTTTGTTCCCTGACTCCCTGCGTTTCCTGTCCTGACTCCCTGCGTTTCCTGTCCTGACTCCCTGCGTTTCCTGTCCTGACTCCCTGCGTTTCATACCCTGACTCCCTGCGTTTCGTTCCCTGACTCCCTGCGATTCCTGTGCTGACTCCCTGCGTTTCCTGTCCTGACTCCCTGCGTTTCCTGTGCTGACTCCCTGCGTTTCCTGTCCTGACTCCCTGCGTTTCGTACCCTGACTCCCTGCGTTTCCTGTCCTGACTCCCTGCGTTTCGTACCCTGACTCCCTGCGTTTCCTGTCCTGACTCCCTGCCTTTCATACCCTGACTCCCTGCGTTTCGTTCCCTGACTCCCTGCGATTCCTGTGCTGACTCCCTGCGTTGCCTGTCCTGACTCCCTGCGTTTCCTGTCCTGACTCCCTGCTTTTCGTACCCTGACTCCCTGCGTTTCCTGTCCTGACTCCCTGCGTTTCCTGTCCTGACTCCCTGCGGTTCCTGCACTGACTCCCTGCGTTTCCTGTCCTGACTCCCTGCGTTTCCTGTCCTGACTCCCTGCGTTTCCTGTCCTGTCTCCCTGCGTTTCGTACCCTGACTCCCTGCGTTTCCTACCCTGACTCCCTCCGTTTCCTGTCCTGACTGCTTGCGTTTCGTTCCCTGACTCCTTGCGTTTCGTTCCCTGACTCCCTGCGTTTCCTGTGCTGACTCCCTGCGTTTCCTGTCCTGACTCCCCGCATTTCCTGTCCTGACTCCCTGCGTTTCCTGTGCTGACTCCTTGCGTTTCGTACCCTGACTCCCTGCGTTTCCTGTCCTGACTCCCTGCGTTTCCTGTCCTGACTCCCTGCGTTTCGTACCCTGACTCCCTGCGTTTCCTGTCCTGACTCCCTGCGTTTCGTACCCTGACTCCCTGCGTTTCCTGTCCTGACTCCCTGCGTTTCGTACCCTTACTCCCTGCGTTACCTGTCCTGACTCCCTGCGTTTCGTACCCTGACTCCCGGCGTTTTTTACCCTGACTCCCTGCGTTTCCTGTCCTGACTGCCTGCATTTACTGTCCTGACTCCCTGCGTTTCGTACCCTGACTCCCTGCGTTTCGTACCCTGACTCCCTGCGTTTCCTGTCCTGACTCCCTGCGTTTGCTGTCCTGACTCCCTGCGTTTCCTGTCCTGACTCCCTGCGTTTCGTACCCTGACTCCCTGCGTTTCCTGTCCTGACTCCCTGCGTTTCGTACCCTGACTCCCTGCGTTTCCTGTCCTGACTCCCTGCGTTTCGTACCCTGACTCCCTGCGTTTCCTGTCCTGACTCCCTGCGTTTCGTACCCTGACTCCCTGCGTTTCCTGTCCTGACTCCCTGCGTTTCCTGTCCTGACTCCCTGCGTTTCGTACCCTGACTCCCTGCGTTTCTTGTCCTGACTCCCTGCGTTTCCTGTCCTGACTCCCTGCGTTTCCTGTCCTGGCTCCCTGCGTTTCCTGTCCTGACTCCCTGCGTTTCATACCCTGACTCCCTGCGTTTCGTTCCCTGACTCCCTGCGATTCCTGTGCTGACTCCCTGCGTTTCCTGTCCTGACTCCCTGCGTTTCCTGTGCTGACTCCCTGCGTTTCCTGTCCTGACTCCCTGCGTTTCGTACCCTGACTCCCTGCGTTTCCTGTCCTGACTCCCTGCGTTTCGTACCCTGACTCCCTGCGTTTCCTGTCCTGACTCCCTGCTTTTCCTGTCCTGACTCCCTGCGTTTCGTACCCTGACTCCCTGCGTTTCCTGTCCTGACTCCCTGCGTTTCCTGTGCTGACGCCCTGCATTTCCTGTGCTGACTCCCTGCGTTTCCTGTCCTGACTCCCTGCGTTTCCTGTCCTGACTCCCTGCGTTTCCTCTCCTGACTCCCTGCGTTTCGTACCCTGACTCCCTGTGTTTCCTGTCCTGACTCCCTGCGTTTCCTGTCCTGACTCCCTGCGTTTCGTACCCTGACTCCCTGCGTTTCCTGTCCTGACTCCCTGCGTTTCCTGTCCTGACTCCCTGCGGTTCCTGCACTGACTCCCTGCGTTTCGTACTCTGACTCCCTGCGTTTCGTACCCTGACTCCCTGCGTTTCCTGTCCTGACTCCCTGCGTTTCCTGTCCTGACTCCCTGCGTTTCGTACCCTGACTCCCTGCGTTTCGTACCCTGACTCCCTGCGTTTCCTGTCCTGACTCCCTGTGTTTCCTGTCCTGACTCCCTGCGTTTCCTGTCCTGACTCCCTGCTTTTCGTACCCTGACTCCCTTCGTTTCCTGTCCTGACTCCCTGCGTTTCCTGTCCTGACTCCCTGCGTTTCCTGCACTGACTCCCTGCGTTTCGTACTCTGACTCCCTGCGTTTCGTACCCTGACTCCCTGCGTTTCGTACCCTGACTCCCTGCGTTTCCTGTCCTGACTCCCTGCGTTTCGTACCCTGACTCCCTGCGTTTCGTACCCTGACTCCCTGCGTTTCGTACCCTGACTCCCTGCATTTCCTGTCCTGACTCCCTGCGTTTCCTGTCCTGACTCCCTGCGTTTCGTACCCAGACTCCCTGCGTTTCGTACCCTGACTCCCTGCGTTTCCTGTCCTGACTCCCTGCGTTTCGTACCCTGACTCCCTGCGTTTCCTGTCCTGACTCCCTGCGTTTCCTGTCCTGACTCCCTACGTTTCCTGTCCTGTCTCCCTGCATTTCGTACCCTGACTTCCTGCGTTTCCTGTCCTTTCTCCCTGCGTTTCGTACCCTCACACCCTCCGTTTCCTGTCCTGACTCCGTGCGTTTCATACCCTGACTCCCTGCGTTCTTCCTGACTCCTGCTCGTCCTGACTCCCTGCGTTTCCTGTCCTGACTCCCTGCGTTTCCTGTCCTGACTCCCTGCGTTTCCTGTCCTGACTCCCTGCATTTCCTGTCCTGACTCCCTGCGTTTCGTACCCTGACACCCTGCGTTTCCTGTCCTGACTCCCTGCGTTTCGTACCTGACTCCCTGCGTTTCCTGTCCTGACTCCCTGCGTTTCCTGTCCTGACTCCCTGCGTTTCGTACCCTGACTCCCTGCGTTTTGTACCCTGACTCCCTGCGTTTCCTGTCCTGACTCCCTGCGTTTCCTGTCCTGACTCCCTGCGTTTCGTACCCTGACTCCCTGCGTTTCGTACCCTGACTCCCTGCGTTTCCTGTCCTGACTCCCTGCGTTTCCTGTCCTGACTCCCTGCGTTTCCTGTCCTGACTCCCTGCGTTTCGTACCCTGACTCCCTGCGTTTCCTGTCCTGACTCCCTGCGTTTCGTACCTGACTCCCTGCGTTTCCTGTCCTGACTCCCTGCGTTTCGTACCCTGACTCCCTGCGTTTCCTGTCCTGACTCCCTGCGTTTCCTGTCCTGACTCCCTGCGTTTCGTACCCTGACTCCCTGCGTTTCCTGTCCTGACTCCCTGCGTTTCCTGTCCTGACTCCCTGCGTTTCCTGTCCTGACTCCCTGCGTTTCCTGTCCTGACTCCCTGCGTTTCGTACCCTGACTCCCTGCGTTTCGTACCCTGACTCCCTGCGTTTCCTGTCCTGACTCCCTGCGTTTCGTACCCTGACTCCCTGCGTTTCCTGTCCTGACTCCCTGCGTTTCCTGTCCTGACTCCCTGCGTTTCGTGCCCTGACTCCCTGCGTTTCCTGTCCTGACTCCCTGCGTTTCCTGTCCTGACTCCCTGCGTTTCCTGTCCTGACTCCCTGCGTTTCCTGTCCTGACTCCCTCCCTTTCCTGTCCTGACTCCCTGCGTTTCCTGTCCTGACTCCCTGCGTTTCCTGTCCTGACTCCCTGCGTTTCGTACCCTGACTCCCTGCGTTTCCTGTCCTGACTCCCTGCGTTTCCTGTCCTGACTCCCTGCGTTTCCTGTCCTGACTCCCTGCGTTTCGTACCCTGACTCCCTGCGTTTCCTGTCCTGACTCCCTGCGTTTCCTGTCCTGACTCCCTGCGTTTCGTACCCTGACTCCCTGCGTTTCGTACCCTGACTCCCTGCGTTTCCTGTCCTGACTCCCTGCGTTTCGTACCCTGACTCCCTGCGTTTCCTGTCCTGACTCCCTGCGTTTCCTGTCCTGACTCCCTACGTTTCCTGTCCTGTCTCCCTGCATTTCGTACCCTGACTTCCTGCGTTTCCTGTCCTTTCTCCCTGCGTTTCGTACCCTCACACCCTCCGTTTCCTGTCCTGACTCCGTGCGTTTCATACCCTGACTCCCTGCGTTTCGTTCCCTGACTCCCTGCCTTTCCTGTCCTGACTCCCTGCGTTTCCTGTCCTGACTCCCTGCGTTTCCTGTCCTGACTCCCTGCATTTCCTGTCCTGACTCCCTGCATTTCGTACCCTGACACCCTGCGTTTCCCGTCCTGACTCCCTGCGTTTCGTACCCTGACTCCCTGCGTTTCCTGTCCTGACTCCCTGCGTTTCGTACTCTGACTCCCTGCGTTTCGTACCCTGACTCCCTGCGTTTTGTACCCTGACTCCCTGCGTTTCCTGTCCTGACTGCCTGCGTTTCCTGTCCTGACTCCCTGCGTTTCGTACCCTGACTCCCTGCGTTTCGTACCCTGACTCCCTGCGTTTCCTGTCCTGACTCCCTGCGTTTCGTACGCTGACTCCCTGCGTTTCCTGTCCTGACTCCCTGCGTTTCCTGTCCTGACTCCCTGCGTTTCCTGTCCTGACTCCCTGCGTTTCGTACCCTGACTCCCTGCGTTTCCTGTCCTGACTCCCTGCGTTTCGTACCCTGACTCCCTGCGTTTCCTGTCCTGACTCCCTGCGTTTCCTGTCCTGACTCCCTGCGTTTTGTACCCTGACTCCCTGCGTTTCCTGTCCTGACTCCCTGCGTTTCCTGTCCTGACTCCCTGCGTTTCCTGTCCTGACTCCCTGCGTTTCCTGTCCTGACTCCCTGCGTTTCTGTCCCTGACTCCCTGCGTTTCGTACCCTGACTCCCTGCGTTTCCTGTCCTGACTCCCTGCGTTTCCTGTACCCTGACTCCCTGCATTTCCTGTCCTGACTCCCTGCGTTTCCTGTCCTGACTCCCTGCGTTTCGTACCCTGACTCCCTGCGTTTCCTATGCTGACTCCCTGCGTTTCCTGTCCTGACTGCCTGCGTTTCCTATCCTGACTCCCTGCATTTCCTGTCCTGACTCCCTGCGTTTCTTGTCCTGACTCCCTGCGTTTCCTGTCCTGACTCCCTGCGTTTCCTGTCCTGACTCCCTGCGTTTCGTACCCTGACTCCCTGCGTTTCCTGTCCTGACTCCCTGTGTTTCCTGTCCTGACTCCCTGCATTTCCTGTCCTGACTCCCTGCGTTTCGTACCCTGACTCCCTGCATTTCCTGTCCTGACTCCCTGCGTTTCCTGTGCTGACTCCTTGCGTTTCGTACCCTGACTCCCTGCGTTTCCTGTCCTGACTCCCTGCGTTTCCTGTCCTGACTCCCTGCGTTTCGTACCCTGACTCCGTGCGTTTCCTGTCCTGACTCCCTGCGTTTCGTACCCTGACTCCCTGCGTTTCCTGTCCTGACTCCCTGCGTTTCGTACCCTTACTCCCTGCGTTACCTGTCCTGACTCCCTGCGTTTCGTACCCTGACTCCCGGCGTTTCGTACCCTGACTCCCTGCGTTTCCTGTCCTGACTCCCTGCGTTTCCTGTCCTGACTCCCTGCGTTTCGTACCCTGACTCCCTGCGTTTCGTACCCTGACTCCCTGCGTTTCCTGTCCTGACTCCCTGCGTTTCCTGTCCTGACTCCCTGCGTTTCCTGTCCTGACTCCCTGCGTTTCCTGTCCTGACTCCCTGCGTTTCCTGTCCTGACTCCCTGCGTTTCGTACCCTGACTCCCTGCGTTTCCTGTCCTGACTCCCTGCGTTTCGTACCCTGACTCCCTGCGTTTCCTGTCCTGACTCCCTGCGTTTCGTACCCTGACTCCCTGCGTTTCCTGTCCTGACTCCCTGCGTTTCCTGTCCTGACTCCCTGCGTTTCCTGTCCTGACTCCCTGCGTTTCGTACCCTGACTCCCTGCGTTTCCTGTCCTGACTCCCTGCGTTTCCTGTCCTGACTCCCTGCGTTTCCTGTCCTGACTCCCTGCGTTTCGTTTCCTGACTCCCTGCGTTTCCTCTCCTGACACCCTGTGTTTCCTGTCCTGACTCCCTGCGTTTCCTGTCCTGACTCCCTGCGTTTCGTACCCTGACTCCCTGCGTTTCCTGTCCTGACTCCCTGCGTTTCCTGTCCTGACTCCCTGCGTTTCCTGCACTGAGTCCCTGCGTTTCGTACTCTGACTCCCTGCGTTTCGTACCCTGCCTCCCTGCGTTTCGTACCCTGACTCCCTGCGTTTCCTGTCCTGACTCCCTGCGTTTCCTGTCCTGACTCCCTGCGTTTCGTACCCTGACTCCCTGCGTTTCGTACCCTGACTCCCTGCGTTTCGTACCCTGACTCCCTGCTTTTCCTGTCCTGACTCCCTGCGTTTCGTACCCTGACTCCCTGCGTTTCCTGTCCTGACTCCCTGCGTTTCCTGTCCTGACTCCCTGCGTTTCGTACCCTGACTCCCTGCATTTCCTGTCCTGACTCCCTGCGTTTCGTACCCTGACTCCCTGCGTTTCCTGTCCTGACTCCCTGCGTTTCGTACCCTGACTCCCTGCGTTTTGTACCCTGACTCCCTGCGTTTCCTGTCCTGACTCCCTGCGTTTCCTGTCCTGACTCCCTGCGTTTCGTACCTGACTCCCTGCGTTTCGTACCCTGACTCCCTGCGTTTCCTGTCCTGACTCCCTGCGTTTCCTGTCCTGACTCCCTGCGTTTCGTACCCTGACTCCCTGCGTTTCGTACCCTGACTCCCTGCGTTTCCTGTCCTGACTCCCTGCGTTTCCTGTCCTGACTCCCTGCGTTTCCTGTCCTGACTCCCTGCGTTTCCTGTCCTGACTCCCTGCGTTTCGTACCCTGACTCCCTGCGTTTCCTGTCCTGACTCCCTGCGTTTCGTACCCTGACTCCCTGCGTTTCCTGTGCTGACTCCCTGCGTTTCCTGTGCTGACTCCCTGCATTTCGTACCCTGACTCCCTGCGTTTCGTACCCTGACTCCCTGCGTTTCCTGTCCTGACTACCTGCGTTTCCTGTCCCTGACTCCCTGCGTTTCCTGTCCTGACTCCCTGCGTTTCCTGTCCTGACTCCCTGCGTTTCCTGTCCTGACTCCCTGCGTTTCTTACCCTGACTCCCTGCGTTTCCTGTCCTGACTCCCTGCGTTTCGTACCCTGACTCCCTGCGTTTCCTGTCCTGACTCCCTGCGTTTCCTGTCCTGACTCCCTGCGTTTCCTGTCCTGACTCCCTGCGTTTCCTGTCCTGACTCCCTGCGTTTCGTACCCTGACTCCCTGCGTTTCCTACCCTGACTCCCTGCGTTTCCTGTCCTGACTGCTTGCGTTTCATACCCTGACTCCTTGCGTTTCGTTCCCTGACTCCCTGCGTTTCCTGTCCTGACTCCCTGCGTTTCCTGTCCTGACTCCCTGCGTTTCCTGTCCTGACTCCCTGCGTTTCGTTCCCTGACTCCCTGCGTTTCCTGTCCTGACTCCCTGCGTTTCCTGTCCTGACTCCCTGCGTTTCGTACCCTGACTCCCTGCGTTTCCTGTCCTGACTCCCTGCGTTTCCTGTCCTGACTCCCTGCGTTTCGTACCCTGACTCCCTGCGTTTCCTGTCCTGACTCCCTGCGTTTCGTACCCTGACTCCCTGCGTTTCCTGTCCTGACTCCCTGCGTTTCGTACCCTGACTCCCTGCGTTTCCTGTCCTGACTCCCTGCGTTTCGTACCCTGACTCCCTGCGTTTCCTGTCCTGACTCCCTGCGTTTCGTACCTGACTCCCTGCGTTTCCTGTCCTGACTCCCTGCGTTTCGTACATGACTCCCTGCGTTTCCTGTCCTGACTCCCTGCGTTTCCTGTCCTGACTCCCTGCGTTTCGTACCCTGACTCCCTGCGTTTCTTGTCCTGACTCCCTGCCTTTCCTGTCCTGACTCCCTGCGTTTCCTGTCCTGACTCCCTGCGTTTCCTGTCCTGACTCCCTGCCTTTCATACCCTGACTCCCTGCGTTTCGTTCCCTGACTCCCTGCGTTCCTGTCCTGACTCCCTGCGTTTCCTGTCCTGACTCCCTGCGTTTCCTGTCCTGACTCCCTGCGTTTCCTGTCCTGACTCCCTGCGTTTCGTACCCTGACTCCCTGCGTTTCCTGTCCTGACTCCCTGCGTTTCGTACCCTGACTCCCTGCGTTTCCTGTCCTGACTCCCTGCGTTTCCTGTCCTGACTCCCTGCGTTTCGTACCCTGACTCCCTGCGTTTCCTGTCCTGACTCCCTGCGTTTCCTGTCCTGACTCCCTGCGTTTCCTGTCCTGACTCCCTGCGTTTCGTACCCTGACTCCCTGCGTTTCGTACCCTGACTCCCTGCGTTTCCTGTCCTGACTCCCTGCGTTTCCTGTCCTGACTCCCTGCGTTTCCTGTCCTGACTCCCTGCGTTTCGTACCCTGACTCCCTGCGTTTCCTGTCCTGACTCCCTGCGTTTCGTACCCTGACTCCCTGCGTTTCCTGTCCTGACTCCCTGCGTTTCGTACCCTGACTCCCTGCGTTTCCTGTCCTGACTCCCTGCGTTTCGTACCCTGACTCCCTGCGTTTCCTGTCCTGACTCCCTGCGTTTCCTGTCCTGACTCCCTGCGTTTCGTACCCTGACTCCCTGCGTTTCTGTCCTGACTCCCTGCGTTTCCTGTCCTGACTCCCTGCGTTTCCTGTCCTGGCTCCCTGCGTTTCCTGTCCTGACTCCCTGCGTTTCATACCCTGACTCCCTGCGTTTCGTTCCCTGACTCCCTGCGTTTCCTGTCCTGACTCCCTGCGTTTCCTGTCCTGACTCCCTGCGTTTCCTGTCCTGACTCCCTGCGTTTCCTGTCCTGACTCCCTGCGTTTCGTACCCTGACTCCCTGCGTTTCCTGTCCTGACTCCCTGCGTTTCGTACCCTGACTCCCTGCGTTTCCTGTCCTGACTCCCTGCTTTTCCTGTCCTGACTCCCTGCGTTTCGTACCCTGACTCCCTGCGTTTCCTGTCCTGACTCCCTGCGTTTCCTGTCCTGACTCCCTGCTTTTCCTGTCCTGACTCACTGCGTTTCCTGACCTGACTCCCTGCGTTTCGTACCCTGACTCCCTGCGTTTCCTGTCCTGACTCCCTGCGTTTCGTTCCTGACTCCCTGCGATTCCTGTCTGACTCCTGCGTTCCTGTCCTGACTCCCTGCGTTTCTGTCCCTGACTCCTGCGTTTCGCTGGTCCTGACTCTCCCGTGCGTTTCGTACCCTGACTCCCTGCGTTTCCTGTCCTGACTCCTTGCGTTTCGTACCCTGACTCCCTGCGTTTCCGACCCTGACTCCCTGCGTTTCCTGTGCTGACACCCTGCATTTCCTGTCCTGACTCCCTGCGTTTCTGTCCTGACTCCCTGCGTTTCCTGTCCTGACTCCCTGCGTTTCGTACCCTTACTCCCTGCGTTTCGTACCCTGACTCCCTGTGTTTCGTACCCTGACTCCCTGCGTTTCGTACCCTGACTCCCTGCGTTTCCTACCCTGACTCCCTACATTTCCTGTCCTGACTCCCTGCGTTTCCTGTCCTGACTCCTGCGTTTCGTACCCTGACTCCCTGCGTTTCCTGTCCTGACTCCCTGCGTTTCGTACCCTGACTCCCTGCGTTTCCTGTCCTGACTCCCTGCGTTTCCTGTCCTGACTCCCTGCGTTTCTTGTCCTGCCTCCCTGCCTTTCGTACCCTGACTCCCTGCGTTTCCTGTCCTGACTCCCTGCGTTTCGTACCCTGACTCCCTGCGTTTCCTGTCCTGACTCCCTGCGTTTCGTACCCTGACTCCCTGCGTTTCCTGTCCTGACTCCCTGCGTTTCCTGTCCTGACTCCCTGCGTTTCGTACCCTGACTCCCTGCGTTTCCTGTCCTGACTCCCTGCGTTTCCTGTCCTGACTCCCTGCGTTTCCTGTCCTGACTCCCTGCGTTTCCTGTCCTGACTCCCTGCGTTTCCTGTCCTGACTCCCTGCGTTCCTGTCCTGACTCCCTGCGTTTCCTGTCCTGACTCCCTGCGTTTCCTGTCCTGACTCCCTGCGTTTCCTGTCCTGACTCCCTGCGTTTCCTGTCCTGACTCCCTGCGTTTCGTACCCTGACTCCCTGCGTTTCCTGTCCTGACTCCCTGCGTTTCGTACCCTGACTCCCTGCGTTTCCTGTCCTGACTCCCTGCGTTTCCTGTCCTGACTCCCTGCGTTTCGTACCCTGACTCCCTGCGTTTCCTGTCCTGACTCCCTGCGTTTCCTGTCCTGACTCCCTGCGTTTCCTGTCCTGACTCCCTGCGTTTCCTGTCCTGACTCCCTGCGTTTCCTGTCCTGACTCCCTGCGTTTCGTACTCTGACTCCCTGCGTTTCGTACCCTGACTCCCTGCGTTTCCTGTCCTGACTCCCTGCGTTTCCTGTCCTGACTCCCTGCGTTTCGTACCCTGACTCCCTGCGTTTCGTACCCTGACTCCCTGCGTTTCCTGTCCTGACTCCCTGCGTTTCCTGTCCTGACTCCCTGCGTTTCCTGTCCTGACTCCCTGCGTTTCGTACCCTGACTCCCTGCGTTTCCTGTCCTGACTCCCTGCGTTTCCTGTCCTGACTCCCTGCGTTTCCTGTCTTGACTCCCTGCGTTTCGTACTCTGACTCCCTGCGTTTCGTACCCTGACTCCCTGCGTTTCGTACCCTGACTCCCTGCGTTTCCTGTCCTGACTCCCTGCGTTTCGTACCCTGACTCCCTGCATTTCGTACCCTGACTCCCTGCGTTTCGTACCCTGACTCCCTGCATTTCCTGTCCTGACTCCCTGCGTTTCCTGTCCTGACTCCCTGCGTTTCGTACCCAGACTCCCTGCGTTTCGTACCCTGACTCCCTGCGTTTCCTGTCCTGACTCCCTGCGTTTCGTACCCTGACTCCCTGCGTTTCCTGTCCTGACTCCCTGCGTTTCCTGTCCTGACTCCCTGCGTTTCCTGTCCTGTCTCCCTGCGTTTCGTACCCTGACTTCCTGCGTTTCCTGTCCTTTCTCCCTGCGTTTCGTACCCTCACACCCTCCGTTTCCTGTCCTGACTCCGTGCGTTTCATACCCTGACTCCCTGCGTTTCGTTCCCTGACTCCCTGCCTTTCCTGTCCTGACTCCCTGCGTTTCCTGTCCTGACTCCCTGCGTTTCCTGTCCTGACTCCCTGCGTTTCCTGTCCTGTCTCCCTGCGTTTCGTACCCTGACTCCCTGCGTTTCCTGCCCTGACTCCCTCCGTTTCCTGTCCTGACTGCTTGCATTTCATACCCTGACTCCTTGCGTTTCGTTCCCTGACTCCCTGCGTTTCCTGTGCTGACTCCCTGCATTTCCTGTCCTGACTGCCTGCGTTTCCTGTGCTGACTCCTTGCGTTTCGTTCCCTGACTCCCTGCGTTTCCTGTCCTGACTCCCTGCGTTTCCTGTCCTGACTCCCTGCGTTTCGTACCCTGACTCCCTGCGTTTCCTGTCCTGACTCCCTGCGTTTCGTACCCTGACTCCCTGCGTTTCCTGTCCTGACTCCCTGCGTTTCGTACCCTTACTCCCTGCGTTACCTGTCCTGACTCCCTGCGTTTCGTACCCTGACTCCCTGCGTTTCCTGTCCTGACTCCCTGCGTTTCGTACCCTGACTCCCTGCGTTTCCTGTCCTGACTCCCTGCGTTTCGTACCCTGACTCCCTGCGTTTCCTGTCCTGACTCCCTGCGTTTCGTACCTGACTCCCTGCGTTTCCTGTCCTGACTCCCTGCGTTTCGTACCCTGACTCCCTGCGTTTCCTGTCCTGACTCCCTGCGTTTCCTGTCCTGACTCCCTGCGTTTCGTACCCTGACTCCCTGCGTTTCTGTCCTGACTCCCTGCGTTTCCTGTCCTGACTCCCTGCGTTTCCTGTCCTGACTCCCTGCGTTTCCTGTCCTGACTCCCTGCGTTTCATACCCTGACTCCCTGCGTTTCGTACCCTGACTCCCTGCGTTTCCTGTGCCTGACTCCCTGCGTTTCCTGTCCTGACTCCCTGCGTTTCCTGTGCCTGACTCCCTGCGTTTCCTGTCCTGACTCCCTGCGTTTCGTACCCTGACTCCCTGCGTTTCCTGTCCTGACTCCCTGCGTTTCGTACCCTGACTCCCTGCGTTTCCTGTCCTGACTCCCTGCTTTTCCTGTCCTGACTCCCTGCGTTTCGTACCCTGACTCCCTGCGTTTCCTGTCCTGACTCCCTGCGTTTCCTGTGCTGACGCCCTGCATTTCCTGTGCTGACTCCCTGCGTTTCCTGTCCTGACTCCCTGCGTTTCCTGTCCTGACTCCCTGCGTTTCCTCTCCTGACTCCCTGCGTTTCGTACCCTGACTCCCTGTGTTTCCTGTCCTGACTCCCTGCGTTTCCTGTCCTGACTCCCTGCGTTTCGTACCCTGACTCCCTGCGTTTCCTGTCCTGACTCCCTGCGTTTCCTGTCCTGACTCCCTGCGGTTCCTGCACTGACTCCCTGCGTTTCCTGTCCTGACTCCCTGCGTTTCCTGTCCTGACTCCCTGCGTTTCCTGTCCTGTCTCCCTGCGTTTCGTACCCTGACTCCCTGCGTTTCCTACCCTGACTCCCTCCGTTTCCTGTCCTGACTGCTTGCGTTTCGTTCCCTGACTCCTTGCGTTTCGTTCCCTGACTCCCTGCGTTTCCTGTGCTGACTCCCTGCGTTTCCTGTCCTGACTCCCCGCATTTCCTGTCCTGACTCCCTGCGTTTCCTGTCCTGACTCCCTGCGTTTCCTCTCCTGACTCCCTGCGTTTCGTACCCTGACTCCCTGTGTTTCCTGTCCTGACTCCCTGCGTTTCCTGTCCTGACTCCCTGCGTTTCGTACCCTGACTCCCTGCGTTTCCTGTCCTGACTCCCTGCGTTTGCTGTCCTGACTCCCTGCGTTTCCTGTCCTGACTCCCTGCGTTTCGTACCCTGACTCCCTGCGTTTCCTGTCCTGACTCCCTGCGTTTCGTACCCTGACTCCCTGCGTTTCCTGTCCTGACTCCCTGCGTTTCGTACCCTGACTCCCTGCGTTTCCTGTCCTGACTCCCTGCGTTTCGTACCCTGACTCCCTGCGTTTCCTGTCCTGACTCCCTGCGTTTCCTGTCCTGACTCCCTGCGTTTCGTACCCTGACTCCCTGCGTTTCTTGTCCTGACTCCCTGCGTTTCCTGTCCTGACTCCCTGCGTTTCCTGTCCTGGCTCCCTGCGTTTCCTGTCCTGACTCCCTGCGTTTCATACCCTGACTCCCTGCGTTTCGTTCCCTGACTCCCTGCGTTTCCTGTCCTGACTCCCTGCGTTTCCTGTCCTGACTCCCTGCGTTTCCTGTGCTGACTCCCTGCGTTTCCTGTCCTGACTCCCTGCGTTTCGTACCCTGACTCCCTGCGTTTCCTGTCCTGACTCCCTGCGTTTCGTACCCTGACTCCCTGCGTTTCCTGTCCTGACTCCCTGCTTTTCCTGTCCTGACTCCCTGCGTTTCGTACCCTGACTCCCTGCGTTTCCTGTCCTGACTCCCTGCGTTTCCTGTGCTGACTCCCTGCATTTCCTGTGCTGACTCCCTGCGTTTCCTGTCCTGACTCCCTGCGTTTCCTGTCCTGACTCCCTGCGTTTCCTCTCCTGACTCCCTGCGTTTCGTACCCTGACTCCCTGTGTTTCCTGTCCTGACTCCCTGCGTTTCCTGTCCTGACTCCCTGCGTTTCGTACCCTGACTCCCTGCGTTTCCTGTCCTGACTCCCTGCGTTTCCTGTCCTGACTCCCTGCGGTTCCTGCACTGACTCCCTGCGTTTCGTACTCTGACTCCCTGCGTTTCGTACCCTGACTCCCTGCGTTTCCTGTCCTGACTCCCTGCGTTTCCTGTCCTGACTCCCTGCGTTTCGTACCCTGACTCCCTGCGTTTCGAACCCTGACTCCCTGCGTTTCCTGTCCTGACTCCCTGTGTTTCCTGTCCTGACTCCCTGCGTTTCCTGTCCTGACTCCCTGCTTTTCATACCCTGACTCCCTTCGTTTCCTGTCCTGACTCCCTGCATTTCCTGTCCTGACTCCCTGCGTTTCCTGCACTGACTCCCTGCGTTTCGTACTCTGACTCCCTGCGTTTCGTACCCTGACTCCCTGCGTTTCGTACCCTGACTCCCTGCGTTTCCTGTCCTGACTCCCTGCGTTTCGTACCCTGACTCCCTGCGTTTCGTACCCTGACTCCCTGCGTTTCGTACCCTGACTCCCTGCATTTCCTGTCCTGACTCCCTGCGTTTCCTGTCCTGACTCCCTGCGTTTCGTACCCAGACTCCCTGCGTTTCGTACCCTGACTCCCTGCGTTTCCTGTCCTGAATCCCTGCGTTTCGTACCTTGACTCCCTGCGTTTCCTGTCCTGACTCCCTGCGTTTTGTACCCTGACTCCCTGCGTTTCCTGTCCTGACTCCCTGCGTTTCCTGTCCTGACTCCCTGCGTTTCGTACCCTGACTCCCTGCGTTTCTTGTCCTGACTCCCTGCCTTTCCTGTCCTGACTCCCTGCGTTTCCTGTCCTGGCTCCCTGCGTTTCCTGTCCTGACTCCCTGCCTTTCATACCCTGACTCCCTGCGTTTCGTTCCCTGACTCCCTGCGATTCCTGTGCTGACTCCCTGCGTTTCCTGTCCTGACTCCCTGCGTTTCCTGTGCTGACTCCCTGCGTTTCCTGTCCTGACTCCCTGCGTTTCGTACCCTGACTCCCTGCGTTTCCTGTCCTGACTCCCTGCGTTTCGTACCCTGACTCCCTGCGTTTCCTGTCCTGACTCCCTGCTTTTCCTGTCCTGACTCCCTGCGTTTCGTACCCTGACTCCCTGCGTTTCCTGTCCTGACTCCCTGCGTTTCCTGTGCTGACGCCCTGCATTTCCTGTGCTGACTCCCTGCGTTTCCTGTCCTGACTCCCTGCGGTTCCTGCACTGACTCCCTGCGTTTCGTACTCTGACTCCCTGCGTTTCGTACCCTGACTCCCTGCGTTTCCTGTCCTGACTCCCTGCGTTTCCTGTCCTGACTCCCTGCGTTTCGTACCCTGACTCCCTGCATTTCGTACCCTGACTCCCTGCGTTTCCTGTCCTGACTCCCTGTGTTTCCTGTCCTGACTCCCTGCGTTTCCTGTACTGACTCCCTCCTTTTCGTACCCTGACTCCCTTTGTTTCCTGTCCTGACTCCCTGCGTTTCCTGTCCTGACTCCCTGCGTTTCCTTCACTGACTCCCTGCGTTTCGTACTCTGACTCCCTGCGTTTCGTACCCTGACTCCCTGCGTTTCGTACCCTGACTCCCTGCGTTTCCTGTCCTGACTCCCTGCGTTTCGTACCCTGACTCCCTGCGTTTCGTACCCTGACTCCCTGCGTTTCGTACCCTGACTCCCTGCATTTCCTGTCCTGACTCCCTGCGTTTCCTGTCCTGACTCCCTGCGTTTCGTACCCAGACTCCCTGCGTTTCGTACCCTGACTCCCTGCGTTTCCTGTCCTGACTCCCTGCGTTTCGTACCCTGACTCCCTGCGTTTCCTGTCCTGACTCCCTGCGTTTCCTGTCCTGACTCCCTGCGTTTCCTGTCCTTACTCCCTGCATTTCGTACCCTGACTCCCTGCCTTTCCTGTCCTGACTCCCTGCGTTTCGTACCCTGACTCCCTGCGTTTCCTGTCCTGACTCCTTGCGTTTCGTACCCTGACTCCCTGCGTTTCCTGTGCTGACTCCCTGCGTTTCCTGTCCTGACTCCCTGCGTTTCCTGTCCTGACTCCCTGCGTTTCCTGTCCTGACTCCCTGCGTTTCCTGTCCTGACTCCCTGCGTTTCGTACCCTGACTCCCTGCGTTTCCGGTCCTGACTCCCTGCGTTTCCTGTCCTGACTCCCTGCGTTTCGTACCCTGAATCCCTGCGTTTCAGACCCTGACTCCCTGCGTTTCCTGTCCTGACTCCCTGCGTTTCCTGTCCTGACTCCCTGCGTTTCCTGTCCTGACTCCCTGCGTTTCGTTCCCTGACTCCCTGCGTTTCCTGTCCTGACTCCCTGCGTTTCCTGTCCTGACTCCCTGCGTTTCGTACCCTGACTCCCTGCGTTTCCTGTCCTGACTCCCTGCGTTTCGTACCCTGACTCCCTGCGTTTCCTGTCCTGACTCCCTGCGTTTCGTACCCTTACTCCCTGCGTTACCTGTCCTGACTCCCTGCGTTTCGTACCCTGACTCCCTGCGTTTCCAGTCCTGACTCCCTGCGTTTCGTACCTTGACTCCCTGCGTTTCCTGTCCTGAATCCCTGCGTTTCGTACCCTGACTCCCTGCGTTTCCTGTCCTGACTCCCTGCATTTCCTGTCCTGACTCCCTGCGTTTCGTACCCTGACTCCCTGCGTTTCTTGTCCTGACTCCCTGCCTTTCCTGTCCTGACTCCCTGCGTTTCCTGTCCTGGCTCCCTGCGTTTCCTGTCCTGACTCCCTGCCTTTCATACCCTGACTCCCTGCGTTTCGTTCCCTGACTCCCTGCGATTCCTGTGCTGACTCCCTGCGTTTCCTGTCCTGACTCCCTGCGTTTCGTACCCTGACTCCCGGCGTTTTTTACCCTGACTCCCTGCGTTTCCTGTCCTGACTGCCTGCATTTACTGTCCTGACTCCCTGCGTTTCGTACCCTGACTCCCTGCGTTTCCTGTCCTGACTCCCTGCGTTTGCTGTCCTGACTCCCTGCGTTTCCTGTCCTGACTCCCTGCGTTTCGTACCCTGACTCCCTGCGTTTCCTGTCCTGACTCCCTGCGTTTCGTACCCTGACTCCCTGCGTTTCCTGTCCTGACTCCCTGCGTTTCGTACCCTGACTCCCTGCGTTTCCTGTCCTGACTCCCTGCGTTTCGTACCCTGACTCCCTGCGTTTCCTGTCCTGACTCCCTGCGTTTCCTGTCCTGACTCCCTGCGTTTCGTACCCTGACTCCCTGCGTTTCTTGTCCTGACTCCCTGCGTTTCCTGTCCTGACTCCCTGCGTTTCCTGTCCTGGCTCCCTGCGTTTCCTGTCCTGACTCCCTGCGTTTCATACCCTGACTCCCTGCGTTTCGTTCCCTGACTCCCTGCGATTCCTGTGCTGACTCCCTGCGTTTCCTGTCCTGACTCCCTGCGTTTCCTGTGCTGACTCCCTGCGTTTCCTGTCCTGACTCCCTGCGTTTCGTACCCTGACTCCCTGCGTTTCCTGTCCTGACTCCCTGCGTTTCGTACCCTGACTCCCTGCGTTTCCTGTCCTGACTCCCTGCTTTTCCTGTCCTGACTCCCTGCGTTTCGTACCCTGACTCCCTGCGTTTCCTGTCCTGACTCCCTGCGTTTCCTGTGCTGACGCCCTGCATTTCCTGTGCTGACTCCCTGCGTTTCCTGTCCTGACTCCCTGCGTTTCCTGTCCTGACTCCCTGCGTTTCCTCTCCTGACTCCCTGCGTTTCGTACCCTGACTCCCTGTGTTTCCTGTCCTGACTCCCTGCGTTTCCTGTCCTGACTCCCTGCGTTTCGTACCCTGACTCCCTGCGTTTCCTGTCCTGACTCCCTGCGTTTCCTGTCCTGACTCCCTGCGGTTCCTGCACTGACTCCCTGCGTTTCGTACTCTGACTCCCTGCGTTTCGTACCCTGACTCCCTGCGTTTCCTGTCCTGACTCCCTGCGTTTCCTGTCCTGACTCCCTGCGTTTCGTACCCTGACTCCCTGCGTTTCGTACCCTGACTCCCTGCGTTTCCTGTCCTGACTCCCTGTGTTTCCTGTCCTGACTCCCTGCGTTTCCTGTCCTGACTCCCTGCTTTTCATACCCTGACTCCCTTTGTTTCCTGTCCTGACTCCCTGCATTTCCTGTCCTGACTCCCTGCGTTTCCTGCACTGACTCCCTGCGTTTCGTACTCTGACTCCCTGCGTTTCGTACCCTGACTCCCTGCGTTTCGTACCCTGACTCCCTGCGTTTCCTGTCCTGACTCCCTGCGTTTCGTACCCTGACTCCCTGCGTTTCGTACCCTGACTCCCTGCGTTTCGTACCCTGACTCCCTGCATTTCCTGTCCTGACTCCCTGCGTTTCCTGTCCTGACTCCCTGCGTTTCGTACCCAGACTCCCTGCGTTTCGTACCCTGACTCCCTGCGTTTCCTGTCCTGACTCCCTGCGTTTCGTACACTGACTCCCTGCGTTTCCTGTCCTGACTCCCTGCGTTTCGTACCCTGACTCCCTGCGTTTCCTGTCCTGACTCCCTGCGTTTCCTGTCCTGACTCCCTGCGTTTCGTACCCTGACTCCCTGCGTTTCTTGTCCTGACTCCCTGCCTTTCCTGTCCTGACTCCCTGCGTTTCCTGTCCTGGCTCCCTGCGTTTCCTGTCCTGACTCCCTGCGTTTCATACCCTGACTCCCTGCGTTTCGTTCCCTGACTCCCTGCGATTCCTGTGCTGACTCCCTGCGTTTCCTGTCCTGACTCCCTGCGTTTCCTGTGCTGACTCCCTGCGTTTCCTGTCCTGACTCCCTGCGTTTCGTACCCTGACTCCCTGCGTTTCCTGTCCTGACTCCCTGCGTTTCGTACCCTGACTCCCTGCGTTTCCTGTCCTGACTCCCTGCTTTTCCTGTCCTGACTCCCTGCGTTTCGTACCCTGACTCCCTGCGTTTCCTGTCCTGACTCCCTGCGTTTCGTACCCTGACTCCCTGCGTTTCGTACCTGACTCCCTGCGTTTCCTGTCCTGACTCCCTGCGTTTCCTGTCCTGACTCCCTGCGTTTCCTGTCCTGACTCCCTGCGTTTCGTACCCTGACTCCCTGCGTTTCCTGTCCTGACTCCCTGCGTTTCCTGTCCTGACTCCCTGCGTATCCGGTCCTGAGTCCCTGCGTTTTGTACCGTGACTCCCTGCGTTTCCTGTCCTGACTCCCTGCGTTTCCTGTCCTGACTCCCTGCGTTTCCTGTCCTGACTCCCTGCGTTTCCTGTCCTGACTCCCTGCTTTTCGTACCCTGACTCCCTCTGTTTCCTGTCCTGACTCCCTGCGTTTCTGTCCTGACTCCCTGCGTTTCCTGTCCTGACTCCCTGCGTTTCGTACTCTGACTCCCTGCGTTTCGTACCCTGACTCCCTGCGTTTCGTACCCTGACTCCCTGCGTTTCCTGTCCTGACTCCCTGCGTTTCGTACCTGACTCCCTGCGTTTCGTACCCTGACTCCCTGCGTTTCGTACCCTGACTCCCTGCATTTCCTGTCCTGACTCCCTGCGTTTCCTGTCCTGACTCCCTGCGTTTCGTACCCAGACTCCCTGCGTTTCGTACCCTGACTCCCTGCGTTTCCTGTCCTGACTCCCTGCGTTTCGTACCCTGACTCCCTGCGTTTCCTGTCCTGACTCCCTGCGTTTCCTGTCCTGACTCCCTGCGTTTCCTGTCCTGTCTCCCTGCGTTTCGTACCCTGACTTCCTGCGTTTCCTGTCCTTTCTCCCTGCGTTTCGTACCCTCACACCCTCCGTTTCCTGTCCTGACTCCGTGCGTTTCATACCCTGACTCCCTGCGTTTCGTTCCCTGACGCCCTGCCTTTCCTGTCCTGACTCCCTGCGTTTCCTGTCCTGACTCCCTGCGTTTCCTGTCCTGACTCCCTGCATTTCCTGTCCTGACTCCCTGCGTTTCCTGTCCTGACTCCCTGCGTTTCCTGTCCTGACTCCCTGCGTTTCGTACCCTGACTCCCTGCGTTTCCTGTCCTGACTCCCTGCGTTTCGTACCCTGACTCCCTGCGTTTCCTGTCCTGACTCCCTGCTTTTCCTGTCCTGACTCCCTGCGTTTCGTACCCTGACTCCCTGCGTTTCCTGTCCTGACTCCCTGCGTTTCCTGTGCTGACGCCCTGCATTTCCTGTGCTGACTCCCTGCGTTTCCTGTCCTGACTCCCTGCGGTTCCTGCACTGACTCCCTGCGTTTCGTACTCTGACTCCCTGCGTTTCGTACCCTGACTCCCTGCGTTTCCTGTCCTGACTCCCTGCGTTTCCTGTCCTGACTCCCTGCGTTTCATACCCTGACTCCCTGCGTTTCGTACCCTGACTCCCTGCGTTTCCTGTCCTGACTCCCTGTGTTTCCTGTCCTGACTCCCTGCGTTTCCTGTCCTGACTCCCTCCTTTTCGTACCCTGACTCCCTTTGTTTCCTGTCCTGACTCCCTGCGTTTCCTGTCGTGACTCCCTGCGTTTCCTTCACTGACTCCCTGCGTTTCGTACTCTGACTCCCTGCGTTTCGTACCCTGACTCCCTGCGTTTCGTACCCTGACTCCCTGCGTTTCCTGTCCTGACTCCCTGCGTTTCGTACCCTGACTCCCTGCGTTTCGTACCCTGACTCCCTGCGTTTCGTACCCTGACTCCCTGCATTTCCTGTCCTGACTCCCTGCGTTTCCTTTCCTGACTCCCTGCGTTTCGTACCCAGACTCCCTGCGTTTCGTACCCTGACTCCCTGCGTTTCCTGTCCTGACTCCCTGCGTTTCGTACCCTGACTCCCTGCGTTTCCTGTCCTGACTCCCTGCGTTTCCTGTCCTGACTCCCTACGTTTCCTGTCCTGTCTCCCTGCATTTCGTACCCTGACTTCCTGCCTTTCCTGTCCTTTCTCCCTGCGTTTCGTACCCTCACACCCTCCGTTTCCTGTCCTGACTCCGTGCGTTTCATACCCTGACTCCCTGCGTTTCGTTCCCTGACTCCCTGCCTTTCCTGTCCTGACTCCCTGCGTTTCCTGTCCTGACTCCCTGCGTTTCCTGTCCTGGCTCCCTGCATTTCCTGTCCTGACTCCCTGCATTTCGTACCCTGACTCCCTGCGTTTCCTGTCCTGACTCCCTGCGTTTTGTACCCTGACTCCCTGCGTTTCCTGTCCTGACTCCCTGAGTTTCGTACGCTGACTCCCTGCGTTTCGTACCCTGACTCCCTGCGTTTTGTACCCTGACTCCCTGCGTTTCCTGTCCTGACTGCCTGCGTTTCCTGTCCTGACTCCCTGCGTTTCGTACCCTGACTCCCTGCGTTTCGTACCCTGACTCCCTGCGTTTCCTGTCCTGACTCCCTGCGTTTGCTGTCCTGACTCCCTGCGTTTCCTGTCCTGACTCCCTGCGTTTCGTACCCTGAATCCCTGCGTTTCCTGTCCTGACTCCCTGCGTTTCGTACCCTGACTCCCTGCGTTTCCTGTCCTGAGTCCCTGCGTTTCGTACCCTGACACCCTGCGTTTCCTGTCCTGACTCCCTGCGTTTCCTGTCCTGACTCCCTGCGTTTCGTACCCTGACTCCCTGCGTTTCGTACCCTGACTCCCTGCGTTTCCTGTCCTGACTCCCTGCGTTTCCTGTCCTGACTCCCTGCGTTTCCTGTCCTGACTCCCTGCGTTTCGTACCCTGACTCCCTGCATTTCGTACCCTGACTCCCTGCGTTTCCTGTGCTGACTCCCTGCGTTTCGTACCCTGACTCCCTGCGTTTCCTGTCCTGACTCCCTGCGTTTCCTGTCCTGACTCCCTGCGTTTCGTACCCTGACTCCCTGCATTTCCTGTCCTGACTCCCTGCATTTCCTGTCCTGACTCCCTGCGTTTCCTGTCCTGACTCCCTGCGTTTCCTGTCCTGACTCCCTGCGTTTCGTACCCTGACTCCCTGCGTTTCTTGTCCTGACTCCCTGCCTTTCCTGTCCTGACTCCCTGCGTTTCGTACCCTGACTCCCTGCATTTCCTGTCCTGACTCCCTGCATTTCCTGTCCTGACTCCCTGCGTTTCCTGTCCTGACTCCCTGCATTTCCTGTCCTGACTCCCTGCGTTTCGTACCCTGACTCCCTGCGTTTCCTGTCCTGACTCCCTGCGTTTCCTTCACTGACTCCCTGCGTTTCGTACTCTGACTCCCTGCGTTTCGTACCCTGACTCCCTGCGTTTCGTACCCTGACTCCCTGCGTTTCCTGTCCTGACTCCCTGCGTTTCGTACCCTGACTCCCTGCGTTTCGTACCCTGACTCCCTGCGTTTCGTACCCTGACTCCCTGCATTTCCTGTCCTGACTCCCTGCGTTTCCTGTCCTGACTCCCTGCGTTTCGTACCCAGACTCCCTGCGTTTCGTACCCTGACTCCCTGCGTTTCCTGTCCTGACTCCCTGCGTTTCGTACCCTGACTACCTGCGTTTCCTGTCCTGACTCCCTGCGTTTCCTGTCCTGACTCCCTGCGTTTCCTGTCCTGTCTCCCTGCATTTCGTACCCTGACTTCCTGCCTTTCCTGTCCTTTCTCCCTGCGTTTCGTACCCTCACACCCTCCGTTTCCTGTCCTGACTCCGTGCGTTTCATACCCTGACTCCCTGCGTTTCGTTCCCTGACGCCCTGCCTTTCCTGTCCTGACTCCCTGCGTTTCCTGTCCTGACTCCCTGCGTTTCCTGTCCTGACTCCCTGCATTTCCTGTCCTGACTCCCTGCATTTCGTACCCTGACTCCCTGCGTTTCCCGTCCTGACTCCCTGCATTTCGTACCCTGACTCCCTGCGTTTCCTGTCCTGACTCCCTGCGTTTCGTACCCTGACTCCCTGCGTTTCGTACCCTGACTCCCTGCGTTTTGTACCCTGACTCCCTGCGTTTCCTGTCCTGACTGCCTGCGTTTCCTGTCCTGACTCCCTGCGTTTCGTACCCTGACTCCCTGCGTTTCGTACCCTGACTCCCTGCGTTTCCTGTCCTGACTCCCTGCGTTTGCTGTCCTGACTCCCTGCGTTTCCTGTCCTGACTCCCTGCGTTTCGTACCCTGAATCCCTGCGTTTCCTGTCCTGACTCCCTGCGTTTCGTACCCTGACTCCCTGCGTTTCCTGTCCTGACTCCCTGCGTTTCGTACCCTGACACCCTGCGTTTCCTGTCCTGACTCCCTGCGTTTCCTGTCCTGACTCCCTGCGTTTCGTACCCTGACTCCCTGCGTTTCGTACCCTGACTCCCTGCGTTTCCTGTCCTGACTCCCTGCGTTTCCTGTCCTGACTCCCTGCGTTTCCTGTCCTGACTCCCTGCGTTTCGTACCCTGACTCCCTGCATTTCGTACCCTGACTCCCTGCGTTTCCTGTGCTGACTCCCTGCGTTTCGTACCCTGACTCCCTGCGTTTCCTGTCCTGACTCCCTGCGTTTCCTGTCCTGACTCCCTGCGTTTCGTACCCTGACTCCCTGCATTTCCTGTCCTGACTCCCTGCATTTCCTGTCCTGACTCCCTGCGTTTCCTGTCCTGACTCCCTGCGTTTCCTGTCCTGACTCCCTGCGTTTCTTGTCCTGACTCCCTGCCTTTCTGTCCTGACTCCCTGCGTTTCATACCCTGACTCCCTGCATTTCCTGTCCTGACTCCCTGCATTTCCTGTCCTGACTCCCTGCGTTTCCTGTCCTGACTCCCTGCATTTCCTGTCCTGACTCCCTGCGTTTCGTACCCTGACTCCCTGCGTTTCCTTTGCTGACTCCCTGCGTTTCCTGTCCTGACTCCCTGCGTTTCCTATCCTGACTCCCTGCATTTCCTGTCCTGACTCCCTGCGTTTCCTGTCCTGACTCCCTGCGTTTCCTGTCCTGACTCCCTGCGTTTCCTGTCCTGACACCCTGCGTTTCGTACCCTGACTCCCTGCGTTTCCTGTCCTGACTCCCTGTGTTTCCTGTCCTGACTCCCTGCATTTCCTGTCCTGACTCCCGTGCGTTTCGTACCCTGACTCCCTGCATTTCGTACCCTGACTCCCTGCGTTTCCTTTGCTGACTCCCTGCGTTTCCTGTCCTGACTGCCTGCGTTTCCTATCCTGACTCCCTGCATTTCCTGTCCTGACTCCCTGCGTTTCTTGTCCTGACTCCCTGCGTTTCCTGTCCTGACTCCCTGCGTTTCCTGTCCTGACTCCCTGCGTTTCGTACCCTGACTCCCTGCGTTTCCTGTCCTGACTCCCTGTGTTTCCTGTCCTGACTCCCTGCATTTCCTGTCCTGACTCCCTGCGTTTCGTACCCTGACTCCCTGCATTTCCTGTCCTGACTCCCTGCGTTTCCTGTCCTTATTCCATGCGTTTGCTGCACTGACTCCCTGCGTTTCTACTCTGACTCCCTGCGTTTCGTACCCTGACTCCCTGCGTTTCGTACCCTGACTCCCTGCGTTTCCTGTCCTGACTCCCTGCGTTTCCTGTCCTGACTCCCTGCATTTCGTACCCTGACTCCCTGCGTTTCCTGTGCTGACTCCCTGCGTTTCCTGTGCTGACTCCCTGCGTCTCCTGTCCTGACTCCCTGCGTTTCCTGTCCTGACTCCCTGCGTTTCGTACCCTGACTCCCTGCGTTTCGTACCCTGACTCCCTGCGTTTCCTGTCCTGACTCCCTGCGTTTCCTGTCCTGAATCCCTGCGTTTCCTGTCCTGACTCCCTGCCTTTCCTGTCCTGACTCCCTTCGTTTCGTATTCTGACTCCCTGCGTTTCCTGTCCTGACTCCCTGCGTTTCGTACCTTGACTCCCTGCGTTTCGTACCCTGACTCCCTGCCTTTCCTGTCCTGACTCCCTGCGTTTCGTACCCTGACTCCCTGCGTTTCCTGTCCTGACTCCCTGCGTTTCCTGTCCTGACTCCCTGCGTTTCCTGTCCCGTCTCCCTGCGTTTCGTATCCTGACTCCCTGCGTTTCCTGTCCTGACTCCCTGCGTTTCGTACCCTGACTCCCTCCGTTTCCTGTCCTGACTCCCTGCGTTTCCTGTGCTGACTCCCTGCGTTTCGTACCCTGACTCCCTGCGTTTCCTGTCCTGACTCCCTGCGTTTCCTGTCCTGACTCCCTGCGTTTCGTACCCTGACTCCCTGCTTTTCCTTTCCTGACTCCCTGCGTTTCGTACCCTGACTCCCTGCGTTTCCTGTCCTGACTCCCTGCGTTTCGTACACTGACTCCCTGCGTTTCCTGTCCTGACTCCCTGCGTTTCGTACCCTGACTCCCTGCGTTTTGTACCCTGACTCCCTGCGTTTCCTGTCCTGACTGCCTGTGTTTCCTGTCCTGACTCCCTGCGTTTCGTACCCTGACTCCCTGCGTTTCGTACCCTGATTCCCTGCGTTTCCTGTCCTGACTCCCTGCGTTTGCTGTCCTGACTCCCTGCGTTTCCTGTCCTGACTCCCTGCGTTTCGTACCCTGACTCCCTGCGTTTCCTGTCCTGACTCCCTGCGTTTCGTACCCTGACTCCCTGCGTTTCCTGTCCTGACTCCCTGCGTTTCGTACCCTGACTCCCTGCGTTTCCTGTCCTGACTCCTTGCGTTTCCTGTCCTGACTCTCTGCGTTTCGTACCCTGACTCCCTGCCTTTCCTTCCCTGACTCCCTGCGTTTGCTGTCCTGACTCCCTGCGTTTCCTGTCCTGACTCCCTGCGTTTCCTGTCCTGACTCCCTGCGTTTCCTGTCCTGACTCCCTGCGTTTCGTACCTGACTCCCTGCGTTTCGTACCCTGAATCCCTGCGTTTCCTGTCCTGACTCCCTGCGTTTCGTACCCTGACTCCCTGCATTTCCTGTCCTGACTCACTGCGTTTCCTGTCCTGACTCCCTGCGTTTCGTACCCTGACTCCCTGCGTTTCGTACCCTGACTCCCTGCGTTTCCTGTCCTGACTCCCTGCGTTTCGTACCCTGACTCCCTGCGTTTCGTACCCTGACTCCCTGCATTTCGTACCCTGACTCCCTGCGTTTCCTGTGCTGACTCCCTGCGTTTCCTGTGCTGACTCCCTGCGTTTCATACCCTGACTCCCTGCGTTTCCTGTCCTGACTCCCTGCGTTTCCTGTCCTGACTCCCTGCGTTTCCTGTCCTGACTCCCTGCGTTTCCTGTCCTGACTCCCTGCGTTTCGTACCCTGACTCCGTTCGTTTTTGGCCTGAGTTCCTGTGCATTTTCATTCCAGATGATGGACCGTCTTTGTGTCAAAGTTCACAATGATCTGAAGCTGCTGAGGAATTGTCCGCTTGAGTCTGTCCAGCGGGACACCCGCTACGCAAAGGAGATGGTGAAAGATGCAAAGAACTCACGAGCGGTGAGGAGGCTTCGCCTACCCAGCACACCCGACCGTGCGGGGCTCCCTCAGCGGGGTACTGACCCTCCGACAGTGCGGCTCTCCCTCAGCGGGGTACTGACCCTCCGACAGTGCGGCTCTCCCTCAGTACTGACCCTCCGACAGTGCGGCTCTCCCTCAGCACTGACCCTCCGACAGCGCGGCACTCCCTCAGTACTGACCCTCCGACAGTGCGGCTCTCCCTCAGCACTGACCCTCCGACAGTGCGGCTCTCCCTCAGCACTGACCCTCCGACAGTGCGGCTCTCCCTCAGCACTGACCCTCCGACAGTGCGGATCTCCCTCAGCACTGACCCTCCGACAGTGCGGCACTCCCTCAGTACTGACCCTCCGACAGTGCGGCACTCCCTCAGCACTGACCCTCCAACAGTGCGACTCGCCCTCAGCACTGACCCTCCGACAGTGCGGCTCTCCCTCAGCACTGCTGCTCTGACAGTGCGGCTCTCCCTCAGCACTGACCCTCTGACAGTGCGGCTCTCCCTCAGCACTGACCCTCCGACAGTGCGGCTGTCCGTCAGTACTGACCCTCCGACAGTGCGGCACTCCCTCAGCACTGACCCTCCGACAGTGCGGCTCTCCCTCAGCACTGACCCTCCGACATTGCGGCACTCCCTCAGCACTGACCCTCCGACAGTGCGGCTCTCCCTCAGCACTGACCCTCCGACAGTGCGGCTGTCCGTCAGTACTGACCCTCCGACAGTGCGGCACTCCCTCAGTACTGACCCTCTGACAGTGCGGCTCTCCCTCAGTACTGACCCTCCGACAGTGCGGCACTCCCTCAGCACTGACCCTCCGACAGTGCGGCTCTCCCTCAGCACTGACTCTCCGACAGTGCGGCTCTCCCTCAGCACTGACCCTCCCACTGTGCGGCTCTCCCTCAGTACTGACCCTCCGACAGTGCGGCTCTCCCTCGGCGCTGACCCTCCGACAGTGCGGCTCTCCCTCAGCACTGACCCTCTGACAGTGCGGCTCTCCCTCGGCGCTGACCCTCTGACAGTGCGGCTCTCCCTCGGCGCTGACCCTCTGACAGTGTTGTGTGAAGGGGATAATGAAGTTGGAGGTTTGTCGGGTGGGCGTTTGTGTGAGGGTGGGGTATTTCGGAGTCCCTCTAGTTCTGTTTGGTTTCTTTCCCCTCCTGCAGCTGTTCCCCAGCCTCTATGAACTGGGACACCTTCTGGCTCTTGATGGTCCTGTCCGGCATAAACTCGATTCAGTCTCCTTGGATGTCTCGCAGGCTGTGGACAAGGAGGTGCAGGTTGGTGAATCCCACCTCCCCCCACCACCCACCGATTAAATAGTTCCCTGTCGCCACAGAAAGAGAGGCCATTCAGCCCATCGCATCCCTGCCAGCCAAGGAGGTGTGAAAGGAAACCGGCCACTCTTTTTAAAGCCCCCTCTCCGCACCTGCCCCCTAAACGTGCGGGTTACATCGCCTCCGACACCAATCGTTCTGGCACAGCCGATGGTCAACGCCGAGCTGCCCAAACCCCAGAGCGGATACTTGAAACAACTGTCATAACCTAT
>NW_024470626.1:52500-94667 GCF_017639515.1 Carcharodon carcharias
CTCTCTCTCTCCCCTGGCTGTGTTGACCGTCTCTCCCTCTCTCTCTCCCTCCTGGCCGTGTTGACCGTCTCTCTCTCTCTCTCTCCCCTGACCGTGTTGACCGTCTCTCTCTCTCTCTCCCTCCTGACCGTGTTGACCGTCTCTCTCTCTCTCTCCCCTGACCGTGTTGACCGTCTCTCTCTCTCTCTCTCTCTCCCTTGACCGTGTTGACCGTCTCTCTCTCTCTCTCCCCCCTAGATGCTGTTGGACTCGATGTTTTGTCTGACCCGTGAACTTTGTCCCTTGGCCACTCGGAAGGCAGAGGCCAATCAGAAGCTGTGTGGTGTGGCTGACCGCGTGACCATTTCTCGGACGTTTGTCCGTGGAGTCCTGGTTGAGGAAGCTGGCACTGCCATCCACAACAAGCTGAAGTGAGAGGGGGCGCGAGCACTGGGTCAGAGCGGTCACTCAGCGCCTCCGAATGGCAGCCTGACCCCTGACCTCAGAGGGAGGGAGGGATGGGACTTGGTCACTGGCCTTGCTGACATGGTAACAGCCCGTTTTGTCACGGTAACAGCTCGCGTTGTCTCGGTAACAGCCCGTGTTGTCACGGTAACAGCTTGCGTTGTCTCGGTAACAGCCCATGTTGTCTCGGTAACAGCTCGTGTTGTCTCGGTAACAGCCTGTGTTGTCTCGGTAACAGCCTGTGTTGTCTCGGTAACAGCTCGTGTTGCCTCGGTAACGGCCTGTGTTGTCTCGGTAACAGCCTGTGTTGTCTTGGTAACAGCTCGTGTTGTCTCGGTTATGGCCTGTGTTGTCTCGGTAATGGCCTGTGTTGTCTCGGTAATAGCCTGTGTTGTCTCAGTAACAGCTCGTGTTGTCTCGGTAACGGCCTGTGTTGTCTCAGTAACGGCCTGTGTTGTCTCGGTAACGGCCTGTGTTGTCTCGGTAGCGGCTCGCGTTGTCATGGTAACAGCTCGCGTTGTCATGGTAACAGCTCGCGTTGTCACGGTAACAGCTCGCGTTGTCATGGTAACAACCCGCGTTGTCACGGTGAGAGCCCGCATTGTCTTGGTAACAGCCACTGTTGTCCCAGTAACGATCTCATTGTCCCGGTAACGACCTCATTGTCCTGGTAGCAGCCACTTTTGTCCCAGTAACTATTGTCCCGGTAACAGCGATTGTTGTCCCGGTAACGACATCGTTCTCCCGGTAACGACTTTGTTGCTGTGGTAACGACCACCTCGTCCCGGTAACGACCTCGTTGCCATGGTAATGACCACCTCGTCCCGGTAACGACCTCGTTGCCATGGTAATGACCACCTCGTCCCGGTAACGACCTCGTTGCCATGGTAACGACCACCTCGTCCCGGTAATGGTAATGGCTCCATCCTCTTGTTCCCGCAGTGAGGTGATGCTCGCCGTGGTCACATCACTTACAAACTGCATCATGGATGAGATTCTTCAGGAACTTTACCAATCCCACAAAAAACTGGTGAGGGGAGTGAGGGAGAGGGAGCGAGGGTGGGGGAAGGAGTGAAGGAGGGGGTGAGGCAGTGAGGGGCTGGAGGAGCGAGGGAGGGTGTGAGGTGGGAGGGAGAGAGTATGAGGGAGGGAGGGAGTGTGAGGGAGGGAGTGTGAGGGAGGGAGTGTGAGGGAGGGAGGATGAGGGAGTGTGAGGGATGGAGGATGAGGGATTGTGAGGGAGGGAGGGAGTGTGAGGGAGAGAGTGTGAGGGAGTGTGAGGGAGGGAGGATGAGGGAGTGTGAGGGAGGGAGGGAGTGTGAGGGAGGGCGGGAGTGTGAGGGAGGGAGTGTGAGGGAGGGAGGATGAGGGAGTGTGAGGGAGGGAGGGAGTTTGAGGGAGGGAAGGAGTGTGGGGGAGGGAGGGAGTTTGAGGGAGAGAGGGAATGTGAGTGAGGGAGGGAGGGAGTTTGAGGGAGGGAGGGAGTGTGAGGGATAGAGGGAATGTGAGTGAGGGAGGGAGCGTGAGGGAGGGAGGGAGTGTGAGGGAGGGAGGGAGTTTGAGGGAGGGAGGGAGTGTGAGGGAGGGAGGGAGTTTGAGGGAGGGAGGGAGTGTGGGGGAGGGAGGGAGTGTGAGGGAGGGAGTGTGAGGGAGGGAGTGTGAGGGAGGAAGTGTGAGGGAGGGAGTGTGAGGGAGGGAGGGAGTTTGAGGGAGGGAGGGAGTGTGAGGGAGGGAGTGAGGATGAGGGAGTGTGAGGGAGGGAGTTTGAGGGAGGGAGGGAGGATGAGGGAGTGTGAGGGAGGGAGTTTGAGGGAGGGAGGGAGTGTGGGGGAGGGAGTTTGAGAGAGGGAGGGAGTGTGGGGGAAGGAGAGAGTTTGAGGGAGGGAGGGTGTGTGGGGGAGGGATGGAGTGTGAGGGAGGCCGGGAGTGTGGGGGAGGGAGGGAGGATGAGGGAGTGTGAGGGAGGGAGTTTGAGGGAGGGAGGGAGTGTGGGGGAGGGAGGGAGTGTGAGGGAGTGTGGGGGAGGGAGGGAGTGTGAGGGAGGGAGGGAGTGTGGGGGAAGGAGAGAGTTTGAGGGAGGAAGGGTGTGTGGGGGAGGGAGGGAGTGTGAGGGAGGGAGGGAGTGTGGGGGAGGGAGGGAGTGTGAGGGAGGGAGGGTGTGTGGGGGAGGGAGGGAGTGTGAGGGAGGGAGAGAGTGTGGGGGAGGGAGGGAGTGTGAGGGAGGGAGGGTGTGTGGGGGAGGGAGGGAGTGTGAGGGAGGGAGGGAGTGTGGGGGAAGGAGAGAGTTTGAGGGAGGGAGGGAGTGTGGGGGAGGGAGGGAGTGTGGGGGAAGGAGAGAGTTTGAGGGAGGGAGGGAGTGTGAGGGAGGGAGGGAGTGTGGGGGAGGGAGGGAGTGTGAGGGAGGGAGGGTGTGTGGGGGAAGGAGAGAGTTTGAGGGAGGGAGGGAGTGTGAGGGAGGGAGGGAGTGTGGGGGAAGGAGAGAGTTTGAGGGAGGAGGGAGTGTGGGGGAGGGAGGGAGTGTGGGGGAAGGAGAGAGTTTGAGGGAGGGAGGGAGTGTGAGGGAGGGAGGGAGTGTGGGGGAGGGAGGGAGTGTGAGGGAGGGAGGGAGTGTGAGGGAGGGAGGGAGTGTGGGGGAAGGAGAGAGTTTGAGGGAGGGAGGGAGTGTGAGGGAGGGAGGGAGTGTGGGGGAGGGAGGGAGTGTGAGGGAGGGAGGGTGTGTGGGGGAGGGAGGGAGTGTGAGGGAGGGAGGGAGTGTGGGGGAGGGAGGGAGGGAGGGTGAGGGAGTGAGGGAATGTGGGGGAGGTAGGGCGTGTGTTGGAGGGAGGGGGGATGAGAGAGGGAGTGTGAGGGAGGGAGGGAGTGTGGGAGAGGGAGAGAGTTTGGGGGAGGGAGACACAGGAGGGACAGTTCCCCCTCTCACCATCCCTCTTGTACACAGGCTCGGCACATCCTTCACCTGCAGCGACTGGCGGAACAGGACTCACTAACCCTGGAACTGCTCCGTGACAAACAATCCCGGAATCAGGAGAAGGAACCGGAGGAAGCAACAGATGATGAGCTCTCCACCAGCATAGTAAGATTCACCAATCACTCCAAACAGGTCAGGTACGGGGTAAACCTCCCTCTACACCGTGCTGTACCTGTCCTGGGAGTGTTTGATGGGGACGGTGTAGAGGGAGCTTTCCTCTGTATCTAACCCCGTGCTGTACCTGTCCTGGGAGTGTTTGATGGGGACACAGCATGTTTTTGTGCTAAACACTGTGTTGCCTATTCTCGACTTGGTCGTGTGCAATGAGACAGAATTAATTATTGACCTCATAGTGAAGGAGCCTCTTGGTAGCAGCGATCATAACATGATTGAGTTCCACGTTCAGTTTGAGGGTGAGATGCGTGGGCCTAACATTAGTGATTTAAACTGAAGTCAAGGCCATTGCAAGGATATGAAGGCAGAGTTGGCTGAAGTGAATTGGGAAATTGGGCTGAATAGTATGACAGGAGAGATGCAACCGCAGACATTTCAAGGAGATATTTCAGAACACTCAGCCAGGGTCCTGTCCAGAGAGAGAGAGAGAGAGAGGCTCTAGGAGAAGGGTGCATCATCTGTGGCTAACTAAGGAAGTTAAAGTCAGCATCACATTGAAAGAAAAAGTACATCAAAGGTTACTAAGCAAAATAAGAACTCATGGATTCAAAATGGGCTTAGTTGTAGGAGGCAGAGGGTGATGACAGAAGGATGCTTTAGTGACTGGAATCCAGTGTCCAGTGGCGTACCACAGGGATCAGTGCTTGGGCCCCAGCTATTCACTATACATATGAATGACTTGGCTTAGTTGTAGGAGGCAGAGGGTGATGACAGAAGGATGCTTTAGTGACTGGAAGCCAGTGTCCAGTGGTGTACCACAGGGATCTGTGCTGGGTCCCCTATTATTCGTCAGTTATATAAACAACATAGATGACTATGTTGGGGGTAGGATTAGTAAGTTTGCGGATGACACAAAGCTTGGCCGGGTGGTTAACAGTGAGGCTGAGTGTCTTGGGCTACAGCAAGATATAGACGGGATGGTCAAATGGGTAGACAAGTGGCAGATGGAATTTAACCCTGAAAAGTGTGAGGTGATACACTTTGGAAGGAGTAATTGGACAAGGAAGTGTTCAATGAACAGCATGGCACTAGGAAGTTCTGGGGAACAAAGGGACCTTGGCGTGTGTGTGTCCATAGATCTCTGAAGGCGGAGGGGCATGTTAGTGGGCTGGTGAAAAAGGCACAGGGGACACTTGCTTTTATCAATCGAGGCATAGATTACAAAAGTAGGGAGGTGATGTTGGAGTTGTCTAGAACCTTAGTGAGGCCACAGCTGGAGTACTGTGTGCAGTTCTGGGCACCACATTATAGGAAGGATGTGATTGCACTGGATGGGGCGCAGAGGAGATACACCAGGATGTTGCCTGGGGATGAAACATTTAAGTGATGAAGAGAGGTTTGGATAGACTTGGGTTGTTTTGGTTGGAGCAGAGAAGACTGAGGGGCGACCTGATCGAGGGGTACAAGATGATGAGGGGCATGGACAGGGTGGGTAGGGAGCAGCTGTTCCCCTTAGTTGAAGGGTCAGTCACGAGGGGGACACAAGTTCAAGGTGAGGGGGGCAGGAGGTTTGCGGGGGGGATGTGAGGAGAAACTTTTTTACCCAGAGGGTGGTGAGGGTCTGGAATGCGCTGCCTGGGAGGGTGGTGGAGGGCGGGTTACCCTCACATCCTTTAAAAAGTACCTGGATGAGCACTCGGCACCTCATAACGTTCGAGGCTGTGGGGGCCAAGTGCTGGTCAGTGGGGTTAGGGAGGTAGGTCAGGGGTTTCTCACGGTGTCGGGTGCAGACTGGATGGGCCGAAGGGCCTCCTCTGCACCCTGTGATTCAATGATTCTGGTGTCGGGGGTGACCTGTTAACCTGGGTAGACGAATGGCTCTCTAACAGGAAGCAGCGAGCACTTACAAATGGGTTAGTTTTCTGGGCTAGTCAAGTGTAACAAGTGGAGTGCCAGAGGGATCAGCGCTGGGGCCTCAACTACGTTCGATCTACATCCACGGCTTGGATGAGGGGACCCGAACGGGCGGCCGCTAGACTTGTCGATGCCACAGAGATGGGCAGGAAGGTATGTGGTGGAGAAGAACCGGGATGGTAGACGGGTTAAGTGAATGGGCACAACATTGGCGGAAGGAGTATAACGTGGGAAAATTTAAATCCACACTGGCAGGAGAGGGATGGGAAAACAGGGGATGTTACTTAAATGGAGAGAGAGAGAGAGAGACCATGAGACCATAAGACATGGGAGCGGAAATGAGGCCATTCAGCCCATCGAGTCTGCTCCCCCATTCAATCATGGCTGATAAGTCTCTCAACCCCCCCATTCTCCCACCTTCTCCCCGTAACCTTTGATCCCCCTTACCAATCGAGAACCTATCTATCTCGTTCTTAAATACACTCAATGACCCGGCCTCCACCGCCTCCTGTGGTAATGAATTCCATCGATTCACCACTCTCTGGCTAAAGAAGTTTCTCCTCATCTCTGTTCTAAAAGGTCTTCCCTTTACTCTGAGGCTGTGCCCCTCGGGTCCTAGTCTCTCCTACTCATGGAAACATCTTCCCCCACGTCCCACTCTATCCAGGCCTTTCAGTATTCTGTAAGTTTCAATCAGATCCCCCCCCACCCCTCATCCTTCTAAACTCCATCGAGTATAGACCCAGAGTCCTCAAACGTTCCTCATATGTTAAAGCCTTTTCGTTCCTGGGATCGTTCTTCGTGAACCTCCTCTGGACCCCTCTCCAGGGCCAGAACATCCTTCCCTGAGATACATGGGGCCCCGAATCGCTCACAATATTCTAAATGTGGTCTGACCAGAGCCTTATATAAAGCTGGAGCGGCACATCCATCCCTGCTCTTATATTCCGATCCTCTCGAAATAAAAGCCAACATTGCATTTGCCTCCTTAACTACCGACTCAACCCGCGAGTCAACCTCAAGAGAACCCTGGACTGGGGACTCCCGAGTCCCTTTGCGCTCCAGATTTCTGAACTCTCTCCCCCATTAAGAAAAATCGTCTGTGCCTCTAGTGCAAGCTGCAGAACTCTGTGGTGGGGAGGGACCTGGTGGTCCTGGTTGATGAGTCAGGAGATTGGGGAGGTAAAAACGGAGTGTTATTGCAAGGTGGGGGTATAAAAGCGGGGACGTTTTGCCACAGTTGGTGAGAGCACATCTGGGAGCCCCGTGTACAGTTTAAGTCTCCTTCCTTAAGGAAGGACCTCGCTGTGTTAGAAGAGGTTCGGAGAATGTTCCCTGGGACGGAGTGGGTCTGTCTCATGAGGAGGGGGTTGAGCAGAACGACAGGGGGATCTTATCAAGGTGAGGGGGGGTGGGGGGGTGGTGTTGTTGGTGCTGGACAGGGGGGAGGTTGAGACGACATTTCCACCCCCTCCCTCGTGGGGGTAGGGGGGGAGTCTAGAACGAGGCGGGGGTGGTGGGGTGGTGACACGGTTTGAGAATGAAGTGGTGGAGGAGGTGGGGGGGTCTCCCTGTCGGAGACGCAGACGAGGAGGGGATTCCCTCTCTCGGAGGGTGGTCGGTCTGTGGAGCTCTCTCTCCCTCCCCCAGAGAGGGAGAGCGGGTGGAGGAGCAGGCTCGAGAGGGGCTGAATGGCCTCCTCCTGCTTCCCTCTTCGTTACAGTCGTGAGGAGGGAGCGAGGCAGTTCTGGTCACACACACACACACACACACACACACGGCTGATGAAATGTGGTGTTTCTAACATTCCAGGATACACTGGCGATACGGAGACAGACAGTTCACAGCCGGAAGATCAGACCCGTCTCTACCTTCCTCAGTGAGTGCAACGTTCCCTCCCTCCCCCAACGTCCCTCCCTCTGCCTCTGTCTCCCTCTGCCGCTCTGTCTCTCTCTCTCTCTGTGTCCCATTCACTCCGTCTCCCTCTCTCTGGATCTCTCCCTTTGTCCCTCATTCTTGGTCTCCCTGCCTCTCTCTGCCCTTATCTCTCTCTCTCTCTGTCTCTCTCTGTCTCTCTCTCTCTCTCTGTCTCTCTCTCTCTCTCTCTGTCTCTCTCTGTCTCTCTCTCTCTGTCTCTCTCTGTCTCTCTCTATCCCTCGCTCTCTCTGTCTGCCTCACACGGAATCTCTCCCTTTGCCACTCTCTCTCTCTCTCTCTGTCTCCTCTCTCTTTTGTCCCTCTTTCTCTGACTGCCTCCATCTCTCTCTCTCTCTTCCTCCATCTCTCTCTCTCTCCGCCTCTCTCTGTCTTTCTCTCTCTCTTCCTCCATCCCTCTCTCTCCGCCTCTCTCTCTTTCTCTCTCTCTCTTCCTCCATCTCTCTCTCCGCCTCTCTCTGTCTTTCTCGCTTTTCTCTTTCTACCCCTCTCTCTCTCTGTCTCCCTCTCGCCGCATCTCTCTCTTCGTTTGTCTCTCTCTCTCTCTCTCTCTCTGTCTCCCTTCTCTTTCTCTGAGTCTGTCTCCATCTCTCTCTGTATTTGCTCTCTCTTTGCCTCTTTCTCTGCCTCTCTGCCCCCTCTCTCTTTTTGTCTCTTTCTCTCTCTTTCTCCAACTCTGTCTCCATCTCTCTGTTTCCATCTCTCTCTCTGTCTCTCCCTCTCTCTCTCTCTCTCTTTCTCTCTCTCTCTGTCTCCTTTCTCTTTCTCTGACTCTGTCTCCATCTCTCTGTCTCTCTCCCTCTCTCTCTGTCTCTCTCCCTCTCTCTTTGTCTCTCTCTCTTTGTCTCTCTCTCTCTCTGTGTCTCTAACTTTTTGTCTCTGTCTCTCTCTTTCTCCGACTCTGTCTCCATCTCTCTGTTTCCATCTCTCTCTGTCCTTCTCTCTCCTTTTGCCTCTTCCTCTCTCTTTGTCTCTCCCTCTCTCTTTCTCTCTGTCTCTCTCTCTCTGTCTCTCTCTTTGTCTCTCTCTTTTTCTCTCCCTCTCTCTCTCTCTGTGTCTCTCTCCCTTTGCCTCTCCCTCTCTCCTTGTCTCTCCCTCTCTTTCTTTCTCTCTGTCTCTCTCTCTCTCTCTCTCCCTGTGTGTGTCTCTCTCTTTGTCTCTCTCTTTTTCTCTCTCTCTCCCTACCTCTACCTCTCTTCCTCTCCCCCTTCCTTTCTCTCTTTCTACCTCTCTCCTTCCCTGGCTCGCAATCTCTCTCTCTCTCGCTCCTTCACCTCCACCCCCGTCCGCTTCTCCCTCCTCTCTCTCTCTCTCTCTCTCTCTCTCTCCCTGTGACCCTCTGCACGCTCTACTCTCCCATACTCCCTGCATACGTCCCCTCTCTCCTGTGGACGAACCGTCTCCACGCTCACACACACTCTACGCTGTGCGTTTCTCCCCCCCCCCACAGGTGAGAGCGAGCTGGAGTGTGAGGGAGGGAAGAGACTGGGAGAGAGTTTGGGGGTCCACCACCAGGAGGGACAGTTCCCCCTCTCACCATCCCTCTCCCCACACAGGCTCGCACATCCTTCACCGCCGAGACCCGCGGAACAGGATCACTAACCTGGAACTGCTACGTGACAAACAATCCCGGTCAGGAGAGGAACCGGAGGATAGGCAACAGGATGATGAGCTCTCCACCAGCATAGTAAGATTCACCAATCACTCCAAACAGGTCAGGTACGGGGCAACCTTCCCCTCTGAGAATTGTTTTGGGGACAGCTTTTCCTCTGTATCTAACCCCGTGCTGTACCTGTCCTGGGAGTGTTTGATGGGGACACAGCATGTTTTTGTGCTAAACACTGTGTTGCCTATTCTCGACTTGGTCGTGTGCAATGAGACAGAATTAATTATTGACCTCATAGTGAAGGAGCCTCTTGGTAGCAGCGATCATAACATGATTGAGTTCCACGTTCAGTTTGAGGGTGAGATGCGTGGGCCTAACATTAGTGATTTAAACTGAAGTCAAGGCCATTGCAAGGATATGAAGGCAGAGTTGGCTGAAGTGAATTGGGAAATTGGGCTGAATAGTATGACAGGAGAGATGCAACCGCAGACATTTCAAGGAGATATTTCAGAACACTCAGCCAGGGTCCTGTCCAGAGAGAGAGAGAGAGAGAGGCTCTAGGAGAAGGGTGCATCATCTGTGGCTAACTAAGGAAGTTAAAGTCAGCATCACATTGAAAGAAAAAGTACATCAAAGGTTACTAAGCAAAATAAGAACTCATGGATTCAAAATGGGCTTAGTTGTAGGAGGCAGAGGGTGATGACAGAAGGATGCTTTAGTGACTGGAATCCAGTGTCCAGTGGCGTACCACAGGGATCAGTGCTTGGGCCCCAGCTATTCACTATACATATGAATGACTTGGCTTAGTTGTAGGAGGCAGAGGGTGATGACAGAAGGATGCTTTAGTGACTGGAAGCCAGTGTCCAGTGGTGTACCACAGGGATCTGTGCTGGGTCCCCTATTATTCGTCAGTTATATAAACGACATAGATGACTATGTTGGGGGTAGGATTAGTAAGTTTGCGGATGACACAAAGCTTGGCCGGGTGGTTAACAGTGAGGCTGAGTGTCTTGGGCTACAGCAAGATATAGACGGGATGGTCAAATGGGTAGACAAGTGGCAGATGGAATTTAACCCTGAAAAGTGTGAGGTGATACACTTTGGAAGGAGTAATTGGACAAGGAAGTGTTCAATGAACAGCATGGCACTAGGAAGTTCTGGGGAACAAAGGGACCTTGGCGTGTGTGTGTCCATAGATCTCTGAAGGCGGAGGGGCATGTTAGTGGGCTGGTGAAAAAGGCACAGGGGACACTTGCTTTTATCAATCGAGGCATAGATTACAAAAGTAGGGAGGTGATGTTGGAGTTGTCTAGAACCTTAGGTGAGGCCACAGCTGGAGTACTGTGTGCAGTTCTGGGCACCACATTATAGGAAGGATGTGATTGCACTGGATGGGGCGCAGAGGAGATACACCAGGATGTTGCCTGGGGATGAAACATTTAAGTGATGAAGAGAGGTTTGGATAGACTTGGGTTGTTTTGGTTGGAGCAGAGAAGACTGAGGGGCGACCTGATCGAGGGGTACAAGATGATGAGGGGCATGGACAGGGTGGGTAGGGAGCAGCTGTTCCCCTTAGTTGAAGGGTCAGTCACGAGGGGGACACAAGTTCAAGGTGAGGGGGGCAGGAGGTTTGCGGGGGGGATGTGAGGAGAAACTTTTTTACCCAGAGGGTGGTGAGGGTCTGGAATGCGCTGCCTGGGAGGGTGGTGGAGGGCGGGTTACCCTCACATCCTTTAAAAAGTACCTGGATGAGCACTCGGCACCTCATAACGTTCGAGGCTGTGGGGGCCAAGTGCTGGTCAGTGGGGTTAGGGAGGTAGGTCAGGGGTTTCTCACGGTGTCGGGTGCAGACTGGATGGGCCGAAGGGCCTCCTCTGCACCCTGTGATTCAATGATTCTGGTGTCGGGGGTGACCTGTTAACCTGGGTAGACGAATGGCTCTCTAACAGGAAGCAGCGAGCACTTACAAATGGGTTAGTTTTCTGGGCTAGTCAAGTGTAACAAGTGGAGTGCCAGAGGGATCAGCGCTGGGGCCTCAACTACGTTCGATCTACATCCACGGCTTGGATGAGGGGACCCGAACGGGCGGCCGCTAGACTTGTCGATGCCACAGAGATGGGCAGGAAGGTATGTGGTGGAGAAGAACCGGGATGGTAGACGGGTTAAGTGAATGGGCACAACATTGGCGGAAGGAGTATAACGTGGGAAAATTTAAATCCACACTGGCAGGAGAGGGATGGGAAAACAGGGGATGTTACTTAAATGGAGAGAGAGAGAGAGAGACCATGAGACCATAAGACATGGGAGCGGAAATGAGGCCATTCAGCCCATCGAGTCTGCTCCCCCATTCAATCATGGCTGATAAGTCTCTCAACCCCCCCATTCTCCCACCTTCTCCCCGTAACCTTTGATCCCCCTTACCAATCGAGAACCTATCTATCTCGTTCTTAAATACACTCAATGACCCGGCCTCCACCGCCTCCTGTGGTAATGAATTCCATCGATTCACCACTCTCTGGCTAAAGAAGTTTCTCCTCATCTCTGTTCTAAAAGGTCTTCCCTTTACTCTGAGGCTGTGCCCCTCGGGTCCTAGTCTCTCCTACTCATGGAAACATCTTCCCCCACGTCCCACTCTATCCAGGCCTTTCAGTATTCTGTAAGTTTCAATCAGATCCCCCCCCACCCCTCATCCTTCTAAACTCCATCGAGTATAGACCCAGAGTCCTCAAACGTTCCTCATATGTTAAAGCCTTTTCGTTCCTGGGATCGTTCTTCGTGAACCTCCTCTGGACCCCTCTCCAGGGCCAGAACATCCTTCCCTGAGATACATGGGGCCCCGAATCGCTCACAATATTCTAAATGTGGTCTGACCAGAGCCTTATATAAAGCTGGAGCGGCACATCCATCCCTGCTCTTATATTCCGATCCTCTCGAAATAAAAGCCAACATTGCATTTGCCTCCTTAACTACCGACTCAACCCGCGAGTCAACCTCAAGAGAACCCTGGACTGGGGACTCCCGAGTCCCTTTGCGCTCCAGATTTCTGAACTCTCTCCCCCATTAAGAAAAATCGTCTGTGCCTCTAGTGCAAGCTGCAGAACTCTGTGGTGGGGAGGGACCTGGTGGTCCTGGTTGATGAGTCAGGAGATTGGGAGGTAAAAACGGAGTGTTATTGCAAGGTGGGGGTATAAAAGCGGGGACGTTTTGCCACAGTTGGTGAGAGCACATCTGGGAGCCCCGTGTACAGTTTAAGTCTCCTTCCTTAAGGAAGGACCTCGCTGTGTTAGAAGAGGTTCGGAGAATGTTCCCTGGGACGGAGTGGGTCTGTCTCATGAGGAGGGGGTTGAGCAGAACGACAGGGGGATCTTATCAAGGTGAGGGGGGGTGGGGGGGGTGGTGTTGTTGGTGCTGGACAGGGGGGAGGTTGAGACGACATTTCCACCCCCTCCCTCGTGGGGGTAGGGGGGGAGTCTAGAACGAGGCGGGGGTGGTGGGGTGGTGACACGGTTTGAGAATGAAGTGGTGGAGGAGGTGGGGGGGTCTCCCTGTCGGAGACGCAGACGAGGAGGGGATTCCCTCTCTCGGAGGGTGGTCGGTCTGTGGAGCTCTCTCTCCCTCCCCCAGAGAGGGAGAGCGGGTGGAGGAGCAGGCTCGAGAGGGGCTGAATGGCCTCCTCCTGCTTCCCTCTTCGTTACAGTCGTGAGGAGGGAGCGAGGCAGTTCTGGTCACACACACACACACACACACACACACGGCTGATGAAATGTGGTGTTTCTAACATTCCAGGATACACTGGCGATACGGAGACAGACAGTTCACAGCCGGAAGATCAGACCCGTCTCTACCTTCCTCAGTGAGTGCAACGTTCCCTCCCTCCCCCAACGTCCCTCCCTCTGCCTCTGTCTCCCTCTGCCGCTCTGTCTCTCTCTCTCTCTGTGTCCCATTCACTCCGTCTCCCTCTCTCTGGATCTCTCCCTTTGTCCCTCATTCTTGGTCTCCCTGCCTCTCTCTGCCCTTATCTCTCTCTCTCTCTGTCTCTCTCTGTCTCTCTCTCTCTCTCTGTCTCTCTCTCTCTCTCTCTGTCTCTCTCTGTCTCTCTCTCTCTGTCTCTCTCTGTCTCTCTCTATCCCTCGCTCTCTCTGTCTGCCTCACACGGAATCTCTCCCTTTGCCACTCTCTCTCTCTCTCTCTGTCTCCTCTCTCTTTTGTCCCTCTTTCTCTGACTGCCTCCATCTCTCTCTCTCTCTTCCTCCATCTCTCTCTCTCTCCGCCTCTCTCTGTCTTTCTCTCTCTCTTCCTCCATCCCTCTCTCTCCGCCTCTCTCTCTTTCTCTCTCTCTCTTCCTCCATCTCTCTCTCCGCCTCTCTCTGTCTTTCTCGCTTTTCTCTTTCTACCCCTCTCTCTCTCTGTCTCCCTCTCGCCGCATCTCTCTCTTCGTTTGTCTCTCTCTCTCTCTCTCTCTCTGTCTCCCTTCTCTTTCTCTGAGTCTGTCTCCATCTCTCTCTGTATTTGCTCTCTCTTTGCCTCTTTCTCTGCCTCTCTGCCCCCTCTCTCTTTTTGTCTCTTTCTCTCTCTTTCTCCAACTCTGTCTCCATCTCTCTGTTTCCATCTCTCTCTCTGTCTCTCCCTCTCTCTCTCTCTCTCTTTCTCTCTCTCTCTGTCTCCTTTCTCTTTCTCTGACTCTGTCTCCATCTCTCTGTCTCTCTCCCTCTCTCTCTGTCTCTCTCCCTCTCTCTTTGTCTCTCTCTCTTGTCTCTCTCTCTCTCTCTGTGTCTCTAACTTTTTGTCTCTGTCTCTCTCTTTCTCCGACTCTGTCTCCATCTCTCTGTTTCCATCTCTCTCTGTCCTTCTCTCTCCTTTTGCCTCTTCCTCTCTCTTTGTCTCTCCCTCTCTCTTTCTCTCTGTCTCTCTCTCTCTGTCTCTCTCTTTGTCTCTCTCTTTTTCTCTCCCTCTCTCTCTCTCTGTGTCTCTCTCCCTTTGCCTCTCCCTCTCTCCTTGTCTCTCCCTCTCTTTCTTTCTCTCTGTCTCTCTCTCTCTCTCTCTGTGTGTGTCTCTCTCTTTGTCTCTCTCTTTTTCTCTCTCTCTCCCTACCTCTACCTCTCTTCCTCTCCCCCTTCCTTTCTCTCTTTCTACCTCTCTCCTTCCCTGGCTCGCAATCTCTCTCTCTCGCGCTCCTTCACCTCCACCCCCGTCCGCTTCTCCCTCCTCTCTCTCTCTCTCTCTCTCTCTCTCTCTCTCTCCCTGTGACCCTCTGCACGCTCTACTCTCCCATACTCCCTGCATACGTCCCCTCTCTCCTGTGGACGAACCGTCTCCACGCTCACACACACTCTACGCTGTGCGTTTCTCCCCCCCCCCCACAGGTGTCAGCGAGCTGGAGTTGGACAGGATGACTGAAGATGACTCTGTCTCGGGCAGACTCTCCACGTCCACCACCAGCAGTCAGCAGTCCCACTCCCTTGAGACCCTCGCCGATCTCCCCACGGAGGGCAGGAAACTCGAACATCAGACCAGAGTCCGCCCGAGACCCCGCAGGAACAATCGGCAGCCTCCGACAAAGCTCAACGTGAGTACCGGGCACCAGGTCAGGGGTGGGGGGAACAGGAGGAGGCCATTCAGCCCCTCTCGAGCCTGTGATGCAGGAACAGGAGGAGGCCATTCAGCCCCTCCTCCTCCAGCCTGTCACGCAGGGACAGGAGGAGGGCCGCTCCTCGAGCCTTTCCTAGTCCTTCAGCTGGATCGCCTATTTACGTTAACCCGAAATGTCCTCCATCTGGTCCCTTCTAGAACGTTCCGCTGGTGGAGAAGGGGGAGGAGAACGGCGCGGGTTCGAAACTGGACGAGGGCCTGGAGAATTTTTACAACTGGAAGGTCATCCCCGACAGCGAGGGGTAAGTAGGGCCTCAGACTACCTAGCCCCCCCCGCCAACCCTCCCTCCCTCCCTCCCTCCCTCCCTGTCTGGCCCTCACAACGTGAGGCCAAGTGACGGAACGCTAGGCCGGGATTGAAGCCTGAGGCCTCCCTCCCTCCCTCCCTGTGTGGCCCCCGTGGCATGAGGTCAAGTGACGGAGCACTAGGCCGGGATTGAAGCCTGAGGCCTCCCTCCCTCCCTGTGTGGCCCTCACAGCGTGAGGCCAAGTGATGGAGCACTAGGCCGGGATTGAAGCCTGAGGCCTTCCTCCCTCCCTGTGTGGCCCTCACAGCGTGAGGCCAAGTGATGGAGCACTAGGCCGGGATTGAAGCCTGAGGCCTTCCTCCCTCCCTGTGTGGCCCTCACAGCGTGAGGCCAAGTGATGGAGCGCTAGGCCGGGATTGAAGCCTGAGGCCTTCCTCCCTCCCTGTGTGGCCCTCACAGCGTGAGGCCAAGTGATGGAGCGCTAGGCCGGGATTGAAGCCTGAGGCCTTCCTCCCTCCCTGTGTGGCCCCCGTGGCATGAGGCCAAGTGACGGAGCACTAGGCCGGGATTGAAGCCTGAGGCCTCCCTGTGTGGCCCTCACGGCGTGAGGCCAAGTGACGGAGCACTAGGCCGGGATTGAAGCCTGAGGCCTTCCTCCCTCCCTCCCTGTGTGGCCCTAACAGCATAAGGCTAAGTGATGGAGCACTAGGCCGGGATTGAAGCCTGAGGCCTCCCTGTGTGGCCCTCACGGCGTGAGGCCAAGTGACAGAGCACTAGGCCGGGTTGAAGCCTGAGGCCTTAGTTGACACCCTCTCTCTCTCTCTCTCTCTCTCTCTCTGTCGGTCCCCAGGACACCGCAGGCTGACCCGCAGATGCCAGGCGCCCCCGCCTCGGCCCCAGGGCCCAAGAAGTGGAAGTCTCGGAGGAGGGGGGGCCTCTTCAAGTTCATGAGGGGCCGGTCGGCCCGGGAGGAAAGCGCGCCCGGTCAGCCGGGGCTCAGGCCAGGCTCGAGGGGGAGCGAGGCGGAGGTGGAGGCGGAGGTGGAGGAGGAGGAGGAGGAGGAAGAGGAAGAGGAGGAGGAGGAGGAGGAGGAGGAGGGGGCAGCGCGGAGCCCCGGCCGCGCCTCCGGCCAGCCAGAGGAGGGCCCGAGGGCCAGGGGAGCTCAGCCAGGCCAGATCGCGGCCCGCCCCGTCCAGGGGATCCTCCTCCCGGGGATGGGAGGGTCCAGGCCGCTGTTCAACCAGGTAAGGAATCGCCCTCGTCCCTTGTTTCGGCTTCCGCTCCCCCCCCCACCCCCCACCCGGACTCTCTCGCGCGGACGCACGAAATCAGGAGCAGGAGTAGAGGCCATTCGGCCCTCTCGAGCCCGTTGAACCCGTCTAACTCAGCCTCGGATGCCCTCGATGACGACCCCTCCCCCCACCCCCACCACCCACACTGTGGGGAAGTGAACCCCCAACCCTCGCGAGACGGTCGGAGAGAAAGAGATCTCAGACGGCACAGGAAGAGGTCACCGAATGAGCCCTCCGGCCTAGTGCCATTGCCCCTGCCCTTCCCCCACCCAAACCCCTTCCCCACCACCACCCCCCCCCCCCGCCCCCCACAACAACGCCCGTGGGTCACATGTTGAAGGTAGAGCTCGTGACCTCCGGGATCCAGACTTGCGAGTGACCCGAGCTCTCCGCGCTCCCGCTCTTCCTTAGTCTCCCCCCACCTCTGCTTCTGGTCGCCACTTGTCAACGGGACAACTGGGGTCCGGTCCCCCCCACAACCCCCACCCTGCTCCCCCCCCCAGGCCCTCCTCCCTCCGACCCTTCAGACCCCCCGGACTTACTCGTCTTCCCCCCCCACCACCTCCCCACCACCCCGGCTCCCCCTCCCGATCTCCCTCCCTGGGAGCTGGTGGGATTTTAAGGAAACTGCTCTCAAAGTCTCACAGGTTGTTGTTTCGAAAATGAACCCCACCCGGTTCACTCATTCCCCCCCCACCAACCCCCAACACCCCCCCACCACACCCCCCCCGCCACCTCTCTCGGGGGAGGGAGGGAAATCTGCCCTCCTTACCCGGTCTGGCCCGACACGTGACTCCAGACCAGACACACACACACACACACACACACAGACACACACACAGCGAGGCGGCTGACTCCGATCTGCCCCTTTGAGATGACCTGAGCGAGACACTCAGTGAGGGGAGATGGGGGAGGAGGGGGCATTGGGTGGAGGGGGGCAATACATGCCAGCCTTGCCAGCTACCCCCCCCGCCCCCACAACCGCATCCCTCGGAAGGAGAGCCCTCCTCCCTCGGCCCCCTGCGACGTCCCTCGGTAAACCCTCCAGACCCTGTGCCCTGCACGTTAACAGTGATCGCCTGGTTCGGTTCCCTGTGGAGGCCAGGACTGGCAAAGGCAGCTTGTAGGTTTTCAGTTAACTCGTTCGTTTCCTTTATTGCTGCCCGTCTCTGTCTGCCCGTCTCTGTCTGCCCCTCTCTGTCTGCCCGTCTCTGTCTGCCCCTCTCTGTCTGCCCGTCTCTGTCTGCCCGTCTCTGTCTGCCCCTCTCTGTCTGCCCGTCTCTGTCTGCCCGTCTCTGTCTGCCCCTCTCTGTCTGCCCGTCTCTGTCTGCCCGTCTCTGTCTGCCCCTCTCTGTCTGCCCGTCTCTGTCTGCCCCTCTCTGTCTGCCCGTCTCTGTCTGCCCCTCCCTGTCTGCCCCTCCCTGTCTGCCCCTCCCTGTCTGCCCCTCTCTGTCTGCCCGTCTCTGTCTGCCCGTCTCTGTCTGCCCCACTCTGTCTGCCCGTCTCTGTCTACCTGTCACTGCCTGTCTCTGCCTGCCTCTCTGTCCCTCCGTCTGTCTCCCACCCTCTGTCTCTCTGTCCCTCTGTCTGTCTCTGTCTGTCTCTGTCTCTCTTTCTGTCTCTCTGTCTGTCTCTCTGTCTGTCTCTGTCTCTCTGTCTCTTTCTGTCTCTCTGTCTCTGTTTGTCTCTGACTGTCTCTGTCTCTCTGTCTGTCTCTGTCTCTCTGTCTCTCTGTCTCTGTCTGTCTGTCTCTCTGTCTCTGTCTCTCTGTCTGTCTCTGTCTCTCTGTCTGTCTCTCTCTCTCTGTCTCTGACTGTCTCTGTCTCTGTCTGTCTCTGTCTATCTCTGTCTGTCTCTGTCTCTCTATCTGTCTCTCTGTCTGTCTCTGTCTCTCTGTCTGTCTCTCTCTCTCTGTCTCTGACTGTCTCTGTCTCTCTGTCTCTGTCTGTCTCTGTCTCTCTGTCTCTGTCTGTCTCTGTCTGTCTCTGACTGTCTCTGACTGTCTCTGACTGTCTCTGTCTTTCTGTCTGTCTGCTGTCTGTCTCTGTCTCTCTGTCTGTCTCTGTCTCTCTGTCCCTCTGTCTCTCTGTCTCTGTCTGTCTCTGACTATCTTTGCCTCTCTGTCTGTCTCTGTCTCTCTGTCTCTGTCTCTCTGTCTGTCTCTCTGTCTGTCTCTGTCTCTCTCTCTCTGTCTGTCTCTCTCTCTCTGTCTGTCTCTGTCTCTCTGTCTGTCTCTCTGTCTCTCTATCTGTCTCTCTGCCTGTCTCTGTCCCTGTCCCCCGCTCTCTCTCTCCTGCCCTCCCTCTCCTTCTGTCCCCCTCTCCCCTGCCTTTGTCCCACTCTGTCTCCCTCTCTCCCTCTCTCCCTCTCTCTCTCCCTCTCCCTCTCACTCCCCCTCTCTCCTCACCAGGATTGTCCTGCTCCGTCGATGGACAGATGCTACATGAAGACGAGCAGCTCGTCCAGTGGTTCGGACAGATTGGAGGAACCCGCTTGGCCCTCAGCCTCACTGCTCCTCAGCAAGCCGCCCGGAAGGAGCCGGAACCTCGAGGTGAGGGGCTGAGGAGGCTCGGGATCGGGGGGGTGGGGGTTGGGAAGGACCAAGGGTCAAATCCCAGGCCCCAGACCAGCCAGAGTGAAGACTCCAGGAGCAGGAGGAGGCCATTCAGCCCCTCTCCTCGAGCCTGTTACACAGGGAACAGGAGGAGGCCATTCAGCCCCTCTCCTCGAGCCTGTTACAAGGAACAAGAGGAGGCCATTCAGCCCCTCCTTCAGCCTGTTACACAGGAACAGGAGGAGGCCATTCAGCCCCTCCTTCAGCCTGTTACACAGGAACAGGAGGAGGCCATTCAGCCCCTCCTTCAGCCTGTTACACAGGAACAGCAGGAGGCCTTTCAGCCCCTCTACTCAAGCCTGTTACACAGGAACAGGAGGAGGCCATTCAGCCCCTCTCCTCCAGCCTGTTACACAGGAACAGGAGGAGGCCATTCAGCCCCTCCTTGAGCCTGTTACACAGGAACAGGAGGAGGCCATTCAGCCCCTCTCAAGCCTGTTACAGAGGAACAGGAGGAGGCCATTCAGCCTCTCCTCGAGCCTGTTACACAGGAACAGGAGGAGGCCATTCAGCCCCTCTCAAGCCTGTTACACAGGGAACAGGAGGAGGCCATTCAGCCCCTCTTTGAGCCTGTTACTCAGGAACAGGAGGAGGCCATTCAGCCCCTCCTCCTCCAGCCTGTTACACAGGAACAGGAGGAGGCCATTCAGCCCCTCTCCTCGAGTCTGTTACACAGGAACAGGAGGAGGCCATTCATCCCCTCCTCCTCCTCCAGCCTGTTACACATGAACAGGAGGAGGCCATTCAGCCCCTCTCCTCGAGCCTGTTACACAGGAACAGGAGGAGGTCATTCAGCCCCTGCTCCACGATTCAGCGGCCTCCAACTCAACTCCGCATCCGCTGGAGCCTCTGTCCCCCACGTCCCTCAACCTCCAACCACTCCCCCTCCTCCAACTCAGCTTTGGAAACTCCCCGGGTACACAAAACCCTCCCTCTACCCACCACCTCCCCCGGCCCTCGGAGAGCGATGGAGGCCGGGACACTGGATATACTCGAGGTTGAGTTAGACGCAGATTCTCCATCGACAAAGGGGTTGAGGGTTATGTTGGGAGAGAGGCAGGAAAGTAGAGTTGAGACCCCAGTCAGATCAGCCACCATCGTGTTGAATGGCTAAATGGGGTGAGAGTGACTGCCCTTGACATTGAGGCAGCATTTGACCGAGTGTGGTATCAAGGGGCCCTGGCAAAACCGGAGTCAATGGGAATCAGGGGGAAAACTCTCCGCTGGTTGGGGGTCATACCCAACACAAAGGAAGATGGTTGTGGGTGTTGGGGGGTCAGTCATCTCAGCTCCAGGACATCACTGCAGGAGCTCCTCAGGGTTAGTGTCCTTGGCCCAACCATCTTCAGCTGCTTCATCAATGACCTTCCTTCCATCATAAGGTCAGAAGTGGGGATGTTCGCTGATGGTTGCACAACGTTCAGCATCATTCACAACTCCTCAGATACTGAAGCAGCCCCTTGTCCAAATGCAGCAAGACCTGGACAATATCCAGGCTCGGGGCTGACAAGTGGTAAGTAACATTCACCCCCACACAAGTTTCAGGCAATGACCATCTCCAACAAGAGAGAATCCAACCATCGCCCCCATGATGTTCAATGGGCATCACCATCACTGAATCCCCCACTATCAATATCCTGGGGGTTCCCATTGACCAGAAACTGAACTGGGGACCAGCCATATAAATACTGTGGCTACAAGAGCAGGTCAGAGGCTGGGAATCCTACGGAGAGTCACTCACCTCCTGACTCCCCCCCTTCAAAGCCTGTCCACCATCTACAAGGCACAAGTCAGGAGTGGGATGGGACACTCCCCACTTGCCTGGATGAGTTGCAGCTCCCACAACACTCGAGAAGCTCGACACCGTCCAGGACAAAGCAGCCCCCGCTCGATTGGCCCCCCATCCACAAACATTCACTCCCTCCACCCACCGACGCACAGTAGCAGCAGCGTGTGTACCATCTACAAGATGCACAGCAGCAACTCGCCAAGGCTCCTTCGACAGCACCTTCCAAACCCACGGCCTCTACCATCTAGAAGGACAAGGGCAGCAGACACATGGGGAACACCCACCACCTGGAAGTTCCCCTCCGAGCCCCTCACCATCCCGACTTGGAAATATATCGGTCGTTCCTTCAATGTCGCTGGGTCAAAATCCTGGAACTCCCTCCCTAACAGCGCTGTGGGTGTACCTACACCACAGGGACAAAATCCTGGAACTCCCTCCCTAACAGCGCCGTGGGTGTACCTACACCACAGGGACAAAATCCTGGAACTCCCTCCCTAACAGCACCGTGGGTGTACCTACACCACAGGGGACAAAATCCTGGAACTCCCTAACAGCGCTGTGGGTGTACCTACACCAAAGGGGGCTGCAGCGGCTCAAGAAGGCAGCTCACCCCCCACCTTCTCAAGGGGGCAATTAGGGATGGGCAATAAACGCTGGTCCCAGCCAGCGACCCCCACGTCCCCGTGAATGAGTAAAAATAAGCAAATGGGCAGCGAACAGGCTGATGGGCTGGATCGCCTACTCCTATTCCTATTTGTTGACATCCGATGATCTACACTGCACCTCCTCACAAGCCCAATATATCCTTCCCGAAGAAGCGGTGCCCAGGACTGCTCACAGGGAGTGGGAGTTACCTTCTGCAGGCTCTCAACATTACCCAGCAAGACTAGACCCAGATGTGGGCCTAACCAGGGCCTTGTTCGTTGGGTCAACTCCCCTCCTGCAGGAGCCCCTCTGGCTTTCGAGCTCCCTATTTACAGAATCACACAGTGCAGAAGAGGCCCTTCGGCCCATCGAGTCTGCACCGGACACCGTGAGAAACCCCTGACCTACCTCCCTAACCCCATTGACCAGCACTTGGCCCCCACAGCCTCGAACGTTATGAGGTGCCGAGTGCTCATCCAGGGACTTTTTAAAGGATGTGAGGGTAACTCACCCTCCACCACCCTCCCAGGCAGCGCATTCCAGACCCTCACCACCCTCTGGGTAAAAAAGTTTCTCCTCACATCCGCCCCCCCCTAAACCTCCTGCCCCTCACATTGAACTTATGCCCCCCTCGTGACTGACCCTTTAACTAAGCTGCTCCCTACCCACCCTGTCCATGCCCCTCATAATCTCGATCAGGTCGCCCCTCAGTCTTCTCTGCTCCAACCAAAACAACCCAAGTCTATCCAAACCTCTCTTCATCACTTAAATGTTTCATCCCCCAGGCAACATCCTGGTGAATCTCCTCTGAACCCCCTCCAGTACAATCACATCCTTCCTATAATGTGGCGACCAGAACTGCACACAGTACTCCAGCTGTGGCCTCACCAAGGGTCTATACAACTCCAACATCACCTCCCTACTTTTGTAATCTATGCCTCGATTGATAAAGGCAAGTGTCCCCTGTGCCTTTTTCAACTCCCCCACTAACATGCCCCTCCGCCTTCAGAGATCTATGGACACACACGCCAAGGTCCCTTTGTACCTCAGAACTTCCTAGTGCCATGCTGTTCATTGAATACTTCCTTGTCCAATTACTCCTTCCAAAGTGTATCACCTCACACTTTTCAGGGTTAAATTCCATCTGCCACTTATCTGCCCATTTGACCATCCCGTCTATATCTTCCTGTAGCCCAAGACACTCGACTCCTTCCGAAGTGTAGCCGGTCTCGTTCTGTTCTGTAACCCGTCCAGGAGGTGACGTCGGGTGAAACCTAACTGGACTTCTCCCCTCTCTTTCCCACCGCCAGATGTTGGAGATGGAAGGGACGCTGGAGACGGACAGATGCAGGGAGATCCCAGGTAGAATGCACGGATATCGGAAGCTACCCGTCCGGATTTAGACGGCGTCCGGACTGCAGGAGGATGTTATCGAACGCCTCATTGACCTCCCATGCCCACATCAGGAGAGAGGCGGGCGAAAGTTGGCTGAGGGAGGGAGGTTTTGAGGAGGGCCAATTTCAGACGAGAGGGAGAGGGGGAGAGAGAGAGAGCGGTCAGAGAGGGAGAGGGGGAGAGGTTGAGGGAGGGATTTACAGAGCACGGGTCAACAACCACCCACCCTCCCAGGCAGCTGAAGGCCCGGCCTCCAATGCCGGAGCGATGGGAATCGGGGGGAGGCTCGAGAGGCAGGAATCGGAGGAGATATCGGAGGGTCAGAGGGGGCTGGAGGAGGTTACAGAGATAGGGAGGGGTGTAGGGGCAGGAGGAGTTTACAGAGATAGGGAGGGGTGTAGGGGGCTGGAGGAGGTTACAGAGATAGGGAGGGGTGTAGGGGCAGGAGGAGTTTACAGAGATAGGGAGGGGTGTAGGGGCTGGAGGAGGTTACAGAGATAGGGAGGGTGGTAGGAGCTGGAGGAAGTTACAGAGATAGGGAGGGGTGTAAGGGCTGGAGGAGGTTACAGAGATAAGGAGGGTTGTACGGGCTGGAGGAGGTTAAAGAGATAGGGAGGGGTGTAGGGGGCTGGAGGAGGTTACAGAGATATGGAGGGGTGTAGAGGCTGGAGGAGGTTATAGAGATAGGGAGGGGTGTAGGGGCTGGAGGAGGTTACAGAGATAGGGAGGGGTGTAGGGGCTGGAGGAGGTTACAGAGATAGGGATGGGTGTAGGGGCTGGAGGATGTTACCGAGATAGGGAGGGGTGTAGAGGCTGGAGGAGGTTACAGAGATAGGGAGGGGTGTTGGGGCTGGAGAAGTTACAGAGATAGGGAGGGGTGTAGGGGATTGGAGGAGGTTACACAGATAGGGAGGGGTGTAGGGGGCTGGAGGAGGTTACAGAGATAGGGAGGGGTGTAGGGGGCTGGAGGAGGTTACAGAGATAGGGAGGGGTATAGGGGTTGGAGGAGGTTACAGAGATAGGGAGGGGTGTAGGGGGCTGGAGGAGGTTACAGAGATAGGGACGGGTGTAGGGGTTGGAGGAGGTTACAGAGATAGGGAGGGGTGTAGGGGTTGGAGGAGGTTACAGAGATAGGGAGGGGTGTAGGGGCTGGAGGAGGTTACAGAGATAGGGAGGGGTGTAGGGGCAGGAGGAGGTTACAGAGATAGGGAGGGGTGTAGGGGCTGGTGCCAGTTCGGACACGCGGGCAGCAGAGTTTTGGATGAGGTGAAGCTTACGGAAGATAGATCGGGGGTGGGGGGCGGGAGGGGAGGTGTTGGGAGAGTAGCCAGGGGAGTATTGGAATAGTTGAGTCTGGAGGTCACGAGGGTGTGGATGAGGGTTTCCGCAGCTGATCAGCCGAGACAGGGGTGCGGCCGGGTGAAGTTACGGACGTGGAAGCAGGTGGCCTTCGAGGTGGGGAGTGAGGCATGAGGTGGGAAGCTCAACTCGAGGTCAAACGTGCCACCGAGGTTGCGAGGGGAACGGGCTCAATCTCAGGCCGTTGCCGGGGAGAGGGGAGGCGGCGGTCAACCCGGGGAGCGGGGACTAGAGCGGGGAACCGAATACGGCGGCTGCAGCCTCCCCGGTATTCAGTTGGAGGTGAGCCTCCGCTCCTCCCCGACCGGAACTCGGACGAACGGTCTGACGATTTGGAGAGTGGAGGAGTGCGGGGAGCTGCTGCTGGAGGTGAGCTGGGCGTCCTCGGCGTCCTTTCGAGGGGCAGCGAGTGGATGAGAAATTGGGGAGTCTCTGGCCCTGTACCCTCTTCCCTCTGGTGGTTGTGTTGGGGGGTGGGGGGCCGAGGAGGGAGGGAGGGGCAGGAGGGAGGTGAAAGTGAGCTGCTTCCGTGACGGACTGGTAGATTCCTGTCTCCCGCTCTCTTTTTGCAGACCGAGGGGATCTGAGGTCTCTCCCCCCACCTCCCCCACCTCCACCCCAGGAGACCAAGCCCACCCGGAGCGGGGCTCGTTCCAGCCAACACCACAAGGCAGGTGAGTCCCCCCCACCCCAACCCCCCTCCCTCCCCTCTCTCTCCTCCTCCAACCTCCGCCCATCCCTCTCTCCCTCCCTCCCACACTCCCATCTCCCTCCCTGCCTCCCTTCCTGCTCTCTCACTTCCTATCTCTCTCCTCTCCCCCCTCCTCTCTCTCTTTCCCTCCACCTCCCCGCTCCCTCCTTTCTCTCCTACCTCTCTCACCGCTCCATCCACTCTCGGTCTCTCTCCTTCTCTCTCTCCCTCTCTCTTGGTCACTCTCTCCACCTTCCCTCTTCCTCCTCTCTACTTCCTCTCAATTTTCCACCTCTCAGTCTCTCTCCTTCTGCCCCCTCTCTCTCTGCCTTCCTCTCTGCCACTCTCTCTCCCCACTCTCTCCCTCTCTTTCTCCCCACTCCCTCCCCTTCTCTCTACCCCTCTCTCCCCTTCTCTCTCTCTCACCTCTCTCTCCCCCATCTCTCCCCCTCTCTCTGTCCCCTGTCTTTCTCCCCACTCTCTCTCTCTCCCCACTCTCTGCCCGCTCTCTCCTCTCTCTCTCCCCTCTCTTTCTCCCCACTCCCTCTCCCCCTCTTTCTCCTTTCTCTCTCCCCTCTCTTTCTCCCCACTCTCTCTCCTTCTCTCTCTCTCTCTACCTCCTCTCTCCCGCTCTGTCTCTCCCCTCTCTTTCTCCCCACTCTCTCTCCCACTCTCTCCCCCTCTGTCTCTCCCCTCTCTTTCTCCCCACTCTCCCTCTCTCTCTCCCCACTCGCTCCGTCTCTCATTCTCCCCTCTCTATTTCCCCTTCGCTCTCTCTCCACTCTCTCTCCCCCCCACTTTCTCCTTCTCTCACTCTCCCTCCCTCAACTCTTTCCCTCTCTCCCCCTTTCTCTGTCTCTCCTTCCCCCCACCTCTCTCTCTCTTTTCGTCCCAGCATCTTCTGTTTCTAACAGTGTATTTTCTGATCCCTGTCACTACCCCCCACCCTCACCTTTCCAATGTAGGAGGGGGAGAGTCTTCCAGGGGCAGTGGTCCAGCGAGAGATCCCCAACACAACAGCTCCAGAGGCCAGGACACAGAGCCCAACCACTGCAGAGGGACTGGGATGGATAGCGGGAATCGTGATGAGGGAGCCAAGGAGCGGAGAAGGATACTCTTACCACCCACAACCCAGCTACCCGGAAAGGACAAGGTGGGGGTGAGAGACGAGCGAGCAGAGGTGTGGGGTGGGAACATCTCTCTGTCAGTCGGAATGATCTCCCTGTCAATGGGAATAATCTCTCTGTCAATGGGAATGATCTCTCTGTCAATGGGAATGATCTCCCTGTCAATGGGAATAATCTCTGTCAATGGGAATGATCTCCCTGTCAATGGGAATAATCTCCCTGTCAATGGGAATATTCTCCCTGTCAATGGAAATATTCTCACTGTCAATGGGAATGATCTCTCTGTCAATGGGAATATTCTCCCTGTCAATGGGAATATTCTCACTGTCAATGGGAATGATCTCTCTGTCAATGGGAATAATCTCTCTGACAATGGGACTGATCTCTCTGTCAAGGGGAATAATCTCTCTGTCAATGGGAATGATATCCCTGTCAATGGGAATAATCTCTCTGTCAATGGGATTAATCTCTCTGTCAATGGGAATGATCTCTCTGTCAATGGGAATATTCTCCCTGTCAATGGGAATGATCTCCCTGTCAATGGGAATGATCTCTCTGTCAATGGGAATGATCTCCCTGTCAATGGGAATAATCTCTCTGTCAATGGGAATAATCTCTCTGTCAATGGGAATGATCTCTCTGTCAATGGGAATGATCTCTCTGTCGATGGGAATAATCTCCCTGTCAATGGGAATATTCTCGCTGTCAATGGGAATGATATCTCTGTCAATGGGAATGATCTCTATGTCAATGGGAATAATCTCTCTGTCAATGGGAATAATCTCTCTGTCAATGGGAATGATCTCTCTGTCAATGGGATTGATTTCCCTGTCAATGGGAATAATCTCCCTGTCAATGGGAATATTCTCGCTGTCAATGGGAATGATCTCTCTGTCAATGGGAATGATCTCCCTGTCAATGGGAATAATCTCTCTGTCAATGGGAATGATCTCTCTGTCAATGGGAATGATCTCTCTGTCAATGGGATTGATTTCCCGGTCAATGGGAATGATCTCCCTGTCAATGTGAATATTCTCCCTGTCAATGGGAATAATCTCTCCGTCAATGGGATTGATCTCTCTGTCAATGGGAATGATCTCCCTGTCAATGGGAATGATCTCTCTGTCAATGGGAATGATTTCCCTGTCAATGGGAATGATCTCTCTGTCAATGGGAATAATCTCTCTGTCAATGGGAATGATCTCTCTGTCAATGGGAATAATCTCTCTGTCAATGGGAATGATCTCTCTGTCAATGGGAATAATCTCTCTGTCGATGGGAATAATCTCCCTGTCAATGGGAATATTCTCTCTGTCAATGGGAATGATCTCTCTGTCAATGGGAATGATCTCCCTGTCAATGGGAATATTCTCCCTGTCAATGGGAATGATCTCTCTGTCAATGGGAATGATCTCTCTGTCAATGGGATTGATTTCCCTGTCAATGGGAATATTCTCCCTGTCAATGGGAATGATCTCTCTGTCAATGGGAATGATCTCCCTGTCAATGGGAATGATCTACCTGTCAATGGGAATGATCTCTCTGTCAATGGGAATAATCCCTCTGTCAATGGGAATGATCTCTCTGTCAATGGGAATAATCTCTCTGTCAATGGGAATGATCTCTCTGTCAATGGGAATAATCTCTCTGTCAAAGGGAATGATCTCTCTGCCGATGGGAATAATCTCCCTGTCAATGGGAATATTCTCGCTGTCAATGGGAATGATCTCTCTGTCAATGGGAATGATCTCCCTGTCAATGGGAATATTCTCCCTGTCAATGGGAATAATCTCTCTGTCAATGGGAATGATCTCTCTGTCAATGGGAATGATCTCTCTGTCAATGGGATTGATTTCCCTGTCAATGGGAATAATCTCCCTGTCAATGGGAATATTCTCCCTGTCAATGGGAATAATCTCTCTGTCAATGGGATTGATCTCTCTGTCAATGCGAATGATCTCTCTGTCAATGGGAATGATCTCTCTGTCAATGGGAATAATCTCTCTGTCAATGGGAATGATCTCTCTGTCAATGGGAATAATCTCTCTGTCAATGGGAATGATCTCTCTGTCAATGGGAATAATCTCTCTGTCGATGGGAATAATCTCCCTGTCAATGGGAATATTCTCTCTGTCAATGGGAATGATCTCTCTGTCAATGGGAATGATCTCCCTGTCAATGGGAATATTCTCCCTGTCAATGGGAATGATCTCTCTGTCAATGGGAATGATCTCTCTGTCAATGGGATTGATTTCCCTGTCAATGGGAATATTCTCCCTGTCAATGGGAATGATCTCTCTGTCAATGGGAATGATCTCCCTGTCAATGGGAATGATCTACCTGTCAATGGGAATGATCTCTCTGTCAATGGGAATAATCTCTCTGTCAATGGGAATGATCTCTCTGTCAATGGGAATAATCTCTCTGTCAATGGGAATGATCTCTCTGTCAATGGGAATAATCTCTCTGTCAAAGGGAATGATCTCTCTGTCGATGGGAATAATCTCCCTGTCAATGGGAATATTCTCGCTGTCAATGGGAATGATCTCTCTGTCAATGGGAATGATCTCCCTGTCAATGGGAATATTCTCCCTGTCAATGGGAATAATCTCTCTGTCAATGGGAATGATCTCTCTGTCAATGGGAATGATCTCTCTGTCAATGGGATTGATTTCCCTGTCAATGGGAATATTCTCCCTGTCAATGGGAATGATCTCTCTGTCAATGGGAATGATCTCCCTGTCAATGGGAATGATCTACCTGTCAATGGGAATGATCTCTCTGTCAATGGGAATAATCTCTCTGTCAATGGGAATGATCTCTCTGTCAATGGGAATAATCTCTCTGTCAATGGGAATGATCTCTCTGTCAATGGGAATAATCTCTCTGTCAAAGGGAATGATCTCTCTGTCGATGGGAATAATCTCCCTGTCAATGGGAATATTCTCGCTGTCAATGGGAATGATCTCTCTGTCAATGGGAATGATCTCCCTGTCAATGGGAATATTCTCCCTGTCAATGGGAATAATCTCTCTGTCAATGGGAATGATCTCTCTGTCAATGGGAATGATCTCTCTGTCAATGGGATTGATTTCCCTGTCAATGGGAATAATCTCCCTGTCAATGGGAATATTCTCGCTGTCAATGGGAATGATCTCTCTGTCAATGGGAATGATCTCCCTGTCAATGGGAATATTCTCCCTGTCAATGGGAATAATCTCTCTGTCAATGGGAATGATCTCTCTGTCAATGGGAATAATCTCTCTGTCAATGGGAATGATCTTTCTGTCAATGCGAATGATCTCTCTGTCAATGGGAATGATCTCTCTGTCAATGGGAATAATCTCCCTGTCAATGGGAATAATCTCTCTGTCAGTGGGAATAATCTCTCTGTCAATGGGAATGATCTCTCTGTCAATGCGAATATTCTCCCTGTCAATGGGAATAATCTCTCTGTCAATGGGAATGAACTCTCTGTCAATGGGAATAATCTCTCTGTCAATGGGAATAATCTCCCTGTCAACGGGAATGATCTCTCTGTCAGTGGGAATAATCTCTCTGTCAATGGGATTGATATCTCTGTCAATGGGAATGATCTCTCTGTCAATGGGAATGATCTCTCTGTCAATGCGAATGATCTCTGTCAATGGGAATGATCTCTCTGTCAGTGGGAATAATCTCTCTGTCAATGAGAATAATCTCCCTGTCAATGGGAATGATCTCTCTGTCAGTGGGAATAATCTCCCTGTCAATGGGAATAATTTCCCTGTCAATGGGAATATTCTCCCTGTCAATGGGAATGATCTCTCTGTCAGTGGGAATAATCTCCCTGTCAATGGGAATAATTTCCCTGTCAATAGGAATAATCTCCCTGTCAATGGGAATATTCTCCCTGTTAATGGGAATGATCTCTCTGTCAGTGGGAATAATCTCCCTGTCAATGGGAATAATTTCCCTGTCAATGGCAATGATCTCTCTGTCAATGGGAATGATCTCTCTGTCAATGCGAATGATCTCTCTGTCAATGGGAATGATCTCTCTGTCAGTGGGAATAATCTCTCTGTCAATGGGAATAATCTCCCTGTCAATGGGAATGATCTCTCTGTCAGTGGGAATAATCTCTCTGTCAATGGGATTGATATCTCTGTCCATGGGAATGATCTCTCTGTCAATGGGAATGATCTCTCTGTCAATGCGAAAGATCTCTCTGTCAATGGGAATGATCTCTCTGTCAGTGGGAATAATCTCTCTGTCAATGGGAATAATCTCCCTGTCAACGGGAATGATCTCTCTGTCAGTGGGAATAATCTCTCTGTCAATGGGATTGATATCTCTGTCAATGGGAATGATCTCTCTGTCAATGGGAATGATCTCTCTGTCAATGGGAATGATCTCTCTGTCAATGCGAATGATCTCTGTCAATGGGAATGATCTCTCTGTCAGTGGGAATAATCTCTCTGTCAATGGGAATAATCTCCCTGTCAATGGGAATGATCTCTCTGTCAGTGGGAATAATCTCCCTGTCAATGGGAATAATTTCCCTGTCAATGGGAATATTCTCCCTGTCAATGGGAATGATCTCTCTGTCAGTGGGAATAATCTCCCTGTCAATGGGAATAATTTCCCTGTCAATGGGAATAATCTCCCTGTCAATGGGAATATTCTCCCTGTTAATGGGAATGATCTCTCCGTCAGTGGGAGTAATCTCCCTGTCAATGGGAATAATTTCCCTGTCAATGGGAATGATCTCTCTGTCAATGGGAATGATCTCTCTGTCAATGCGAATGATCTCTCTGTCAATGGGAATGATCTCTCTGTCAGTGGGAATAATCTCTCTGTCAATGAGAATAATCTCCCTGTCAATGGGAATGATCTCTCTGTCAGTGGGAATAATCTCTCTGTCAATGGGATTGATATCTCTGTCAATGGGAATGATCTCTCTGTCAATGGGAATGATCTCTCTGTCAATGCGAATGATCTCTGTCAATGGGAATGATCTCTCTGTCAGTGGGAATAATCTCTCTGTCAATGGGAATATTCTCCCTGTTAATGGGAATGATTTCTCTGTCAGTGGGAATAATCTCCCTGTCAATGGGAATAATTTCCCTGTCAATGGGAATAATCTCCCTGTTAATGGGAATGATCTCTCTGTCAGTGGGAATAATCTCCCTGTCAATGGGAATAATCTCCCTGTCAATGGGAATAATCTCTCTGTCAGTGGGAATTATGCCTCCATCAGTGGTGGGGAGGGTCCTTTTGACTGGGCAGTGATGGCTTGGAGCACCCCTCACCCCCTCCAACAGTTTCAGGGTGTCCCCTTCCCCACCCACATCCCCGCTTGAGGAATATCTCGAATCTCATAAGGAAAGGCTCTCTCATCCCGGTAAAACGGTACCGGTAAGAGCCATGTTGAAATGGGAATGCCTCCTGTTAACTCACCTCCTTTTTTCCCCCTCTTCCCTGTATCCCACCACCCGCACCCACCCCTCCCTGTAAACCCCTCCACCACCCCACCCCCCCACCCCACAACAACCCCTCCCCTTAAACCAGAGGCCAAAGGACTGCCTCCCACCAGCACCCCAGCCCCCACCCCCTCCCCCTCCCCCTCCCCCACCCCCACCCCCGGCCGAACTCAAGCCCAAGCTGGAGGACAACGAGGAGGAGGCGGGGAAGGGGAAGCAGAGGGTGTCCCCTCCCCCAGCGAAGGGGGAGGCACCCCCCGAAGAGGAGACGGAGGAGGGGGTAGGGGCAGCTCGGCCGGTCGCTGCTGCAGGTGAGACCACGTGGGGGCTCGGGAGTCGCTTTGGGGTGGGATGTCCGGGACAAAGGGGGTGGGGAGGCCGTTCAGCCCATCACTCATGTCCCCCCCCTACTCTCTCTCTCTCTCTCTCTCTCTCTCTCTCCCTCTCTGACAGTCTCTGATGGGGAGCTCCCCTTAAGGCCCATTCCCCTCCCTTCCCAGAATCACTCAGATGACTGGGATTGGGTCAGGTCTTTGTGGGATCTTGCTGTGCTTCAATTGGTGGCTGCACCGGCCGCTGTACTGTGCCTTGCGATGTCCCGAGGTGGTGACAGGTGCTAGAAAAATGCATAAAGCTTTAGAGTCTCTCTTGTTCCCTGAATCCATTCGTTAGCCACCCCTACCACACCTCAGCAGCCCTGATACCCCTCCCTATCTCTGTAACCTCCTCCAGCCCCCACACCCCTCCCTATCTCTGTAACCTCCTCCAGCCCCTACACCCCTCCCTATCTCTGTAACCTACTCCAGCCCCTACACCCCTTCCTATCTCTGTAACCTCCTCCAGCCCCCTACATCCCTCCCTATCTCTGTAACCTCCTCCAACCCCTACAACCCTCCCTATCTCTGTAACCTCCTCCAGCCCCTACACCCCTCCCTATCTCTGTAACCTCCTCCAACCCCTAAACCCCTCCCTATCTCTGTAACCTCCTCCAGCCGCGACAACCCTCCCTCTCTCTATAACCACCTCGAGCCCCTACAACCCTCCCTATCTCTGTAACCTCCTCCAGCCCCTACACCCCTCCCTATCTCTGTAACCTCCTCCAGCCCCTACACCCCTCCCTATCTCTGTAAACTCCTCCAGACAATACACCCCTCCCTATCTCTGTAACCTCATCTAGCCCCGGAACCCCTCCCTATCTCTGTAACCTCCTCCAGCCCCTACACCCCTCCCTATCTCTGTAACCTCCTCCAGCCCCTACACCCCTCCCTATCTCTGTAACCTCCTCCAGCCCCTACACCCCTCCCTATCTCTGTAACCTCCTCCAACTCCTACACCCCTCCCTATCTCTGTCACCTCCTCCAGCCCCTACACCCCTCCCTATCTCTGTAACCTCCTCCAGCCCCTACACCCGTCCCTATCTCTGTAACCTCCTCCAGCCCCTACACCCCTCCCTATCTCTGTAACCTCCTCCAGCCCCTACACCCCTCCCTATCTCTGTAACCTCCTCCAGCCCCTACACCCCTCCCTATCTCTGTAACCTCCTCCAACCCCTACACCCCTCCCTATCTCTGTAACCTCCTCCAGCCGCGACAACCCTCCCTCTCTCTATAACCACCTCGAGCCCCTACAACCCTCCCTATCTCTGTAACCTCCTCTAGCCCCGGAACCCCTCCCTATCTCTGTAACCTCCTCCAGCCCCTACACCCCTCCCTATCTCTGTAACCTCCTCCAGCCCCTACACCCCTCCCTATCTCTGTAAACTCCTCCAGACACTACACCCCTCCCTATCTCTGTAACCTCCTCCAGCCCCTACACCCCTCCCTATCTCTGTAACCTCCTCCAACTCCTACACCCCTCCCTATCTCTGTCACCTCCTCCAGCCCCTACACCCCTCCCTATCTCTGTAACCTCCTCCAGCCCCTACACCCGTCCCTATCTCTGTAACCTCCTCCAGCCCCTACACCCCTCCCTATCTCTGTAACCTCCTCCAGCCCCTACACCCCTCCCTATCTCTGTAACCTCCTCCGGCCCCTACACCCCTCCCTATCTCTGTAACCTCCTCCAACCCCTACACCCCTCCCTATCTCTGTAACCTCCTCCAACCCCTACACCCCTCCCTATCTCTGTAACCTCCTCTGGCCCCTACACCCCTCCATATCTCTGTAACCTCCTCCAGCCCCTATGACCCTCCGGGATCTCTGCTCTCCTCCCATTCCGGCCTCTCGACCCTCCCCCCGATTCCCACCGCTCCACCATTGTCGGCCTGGGGGCCCTAAGCTCTGGAATTCCCCCTAAACCTCTCCCGCTTTCTCCCTCTTTCTCTGTTTAACTGCCTCTCTCTATGTATCTAACTCTCTCTCTATCCCTTCCACCCTCTCTATCTATCTATCTAGCTCTCTGTCTCTCTCTCTCTCTCTCCCTTTCGGTCTCTCTCTCTTCCTGTCTCTCTCTCTCTATCTTTCTCTCTCTGCCTCTCTGTCTCACTCTCTCTATGTATCTCTCTCTCTACACCGCTGTGTCTCTCTCTGTCCCTCTAACTCTCCCTCTCTGTCTCTATCCCTGTCGCTGTCCATCTATCTCTCTGTCTCTCTCTCTGTCTCTCTCTCTCTAACTCTCTCTCTCACCCCATCTTTCACTCACTCTCTATCACTCTGTCTCTCTCCGTCTTTCTCTCTCTCTCTCCCTCTCTGTCTCTATCTCTCTGTCGCTGTCCATCTATCTCTCTGTCTCTCTCTCTGTCTCTCTCTCTCTAACTCTTTCTCTCACCCCATCTTTCACTCACTCTCTATCACTCTCTCTCTCTCTCCGTCTTTCTCTCTCTCTCTCTGTCCTTCTCTTTCTCTCTCTCTCTCTCTCTATCTCTCTCTCTCATCCCATCTTTCACTCACTCTCTATCAATCTCTCTCTCTCTCTCTTCATCTTTCTCTCTCTCTCTCTGTCCTTCTTTTTCTCTCTCTCTCTCTCTATCTCTCTCTCTCACCCCATCTTTCACTCACTCTCTATCACTCTCTCTCTCCGTCTTTCTCTCTCTCTCTCTCTCTATCTCTCTCTCTCACCCCATCTTTCACTCACTCTCTATCACTCTGTGTCTCTCTCTCCGTCTTTCTCTCTCTCTCTCTCTATCTCTCTCTCTCACCCCATCTTTCACTCACTCTCTATCACTCTGTGTCTCTCTCTCCGTCTTTCTCTCTCTCTCTCTGTCCTTCTCATTCTCTCTCTCTCTCTCTCTATCTCTCTCTCTCACCCTATCTTTCACTCACTCTCTATCACTCTCTCTCTCTCCGTCTTTCTCTCTCTCTCTCTCTATCTCTCTCTCTCACCCCATCTTTCACTCACTCTCTATCACTCTGTGTCTCTCTCTCCGTCTTTCTCTCTCTCTCTCTGTCCTTCTCATTCTCTCTCTCTCTCTCTCTATCTCTCTCTCTCACCCTATCTTTCACTCACTCTCTATCACTCTCTCTCTCTCCGTCTTTCTCTCTCTCTCTCTCTATCTCTCTCTCTCTCACCCCATCTTTCACTCACTCTCTATCACTCTGTGTCTCTCTCTCCGTCTTTCTCTCTCTCTCTCTGTCCTTCTCATTCTCTCTCTCTCTCTCTCTATCTCTCTCTCTCACCCTATCTTTCACTCACTCTCTATCACTCTCTCTCTCTCTCTGTCTTTCTCTCTCTCTCTGTCCTTCTCTTTCTCTCTCTCTCTCTCCGTCTCTCTCTCTCTCTCTCTGTCCTTCTCTTTCTCTCTCTCTCTCTCCGTCTCTCTCTCTCTCTCTCTGTCCTTCTCTTTCTCTCTCTCTCTCTCCGTCTCTCTCTCTCTCTCTCTGTCCTTCTCTTTCTCTCTCTCTCTCTCTCTCTCTCTCTCTCTCTCTAGCTCTCTCCCCTCTTCTAAAAAGCTCCTTTGACTGAGCATTTCGTCCCCTGTCCCTCGTTTCTCGTACCGGGGGCCAAAGTTATTTCCCTTCCCCGCTGCCATGAAGCGGTTTGGGGGAACGGTTGCGGTCTGGAGGGTGCTAGATAAATGCGGGTTGTTGTTGTTGCTGTTCTCCCCTTACTCCCCCCAGAGATGGAAATGCCTCGGAGACCCCCGATCAAACCCCGGAGAAGCAAGAGGGGGCTGAACAGACCCAAGCTGGCGTCCGATAACAGCACCGAGAGTGAGGAGTTATTAACCCAGAGCAGCCAATCGGACCATCCCGGTAAGGGTTAATCCCCCCTCCGATAGGGGAAGGGGCTGCCCGGTGTGTGTGTGTGTGTGTGTGTAACTGGGAGGGGAGGGGGGGTGGTGGGTGATATTTGCTGACCCTCTCGTTCGGAGGTTCCCTCAGTCCCTCACTTAGACACGCCTCTCACTCACTCAGGCGGAGAGGGTCCGATCCAGCGCTCCTCCTCCCTCCGGACCTCACTCAAGCCGCTCCGGCCCAGGATGACCCGTCACTTCCCTTCCTCCGATGGGCGCCTCGTGTCCGAGCTGGGTGAGTCCCCCCCCCGTGACCGCCTCTCCCCGGGTGTGTGACCCCCCTGAACCCCTTCTCCCCGGGTGTGTGACCCCCTGAAACCCCTCTCCCCGGGTGCGTGACCCCTGACCCCCTCTCCCCGGGTGTGTGACCCCCTGCCCCCTCTCCCCGGGTGTGTGACACCCTGAACCCCTTCTCCCCGGGTGTGTGACCCCCTGACCCACTCTCCCCAGGTGTGTGACCCCCTGAACCCCTTCTCCCCGGGTGTGTGACCCCCTGACCCCCTCTCCCCGGGTGTGTGACCCCCTGAACCCCTTCTCCCTGGGTGTGTGACCCCTGACCGCCTCTCCCCGGGTGTGTGACCCCTGACCCCCTCTCCCCGGGTGTGTGACCCCCTGAACCCCTCTCCCCGGGTCTGTGACCCCTGACCCCCTCTCCTCGGGTGTGTGACCCCCTGAACCCCTTCTCCCCGGGTGTGTGACCCCCTGACCCCCTCTCCCCAGGTGTGTGACCCCCTGAACCCCTTCTCCCCGGGTGTGTGACCCCTGACCCCCTCTCCCCGGGTGTGTGACACCTGACCCCCACTCCCCGGGTGTTCGACCCCCTGAACCCCTTCTCCCTGAGTGTGTGACCCCTGACCGCCTCTCCCCGGGTGTGTGACCCCTGACCCCCTCTCCCCGGGTGTGTGACCCCCTGAACCCCTTCTCCCTTGGGTGTGTGACCCCCTGAACCCCTTCTCCCTGGGTGTGTGACCCCTGACCCCCTCTCCCCGGGTGTGTGACCCCTGACCCCCTCTCCCCAGGTGTGTGACCCCCTGAACCCCTTCTCCCCGGGTGTGTGACCCCCTGACCGCCTCTACCCGGGTGTGTGACCCCTGACCGCCTCTCCCCGGGTGTGTGACCCCTGACCCCCTCTCCCCGGGTGTGTGACCCCCTGAACCCCTTCTCCCTGGGTGTGTGACCCCCTGAACCCCTTCTCCCTGGGTGTGTGACCCCTGACCCCCTCTCCCTGGGTGTGTGACCCCCTGAACCCCCTCTCCCTGGGTGTGTGACCCCTGACCCCCTCTCCCTGGGTGTGTGACCCCCTGACCCCCTCTCCCTGTGTGTGATTCCCCCTGAATCCCCCTCCCCGGTTTGGGGGGTGGGTGTGTGAGAGAGGGTGTTCGGTGGGGGTGGGGGATGTTTCAGGGGGTTTGTTGGGTGATGTGGGGTGGGCTCTGGGGTTGGGGGTTGTTCAGGGGGGTGTTGGGGTTTGGGGGGTGATGTGGGGGGTGGGGGTGTTGGGGTTTGGGGGGGTGATGTGGGGGGTGGGGGTGTTGGGGGTTTGGGGGGGTGAGGATGGGGGTGGGGGTGGGTGTTACCAGGGGGTGGGGGTGGGGGTGGGGGTGGGGGTGGGTGTTACCAGGAGGTGGGGGTTGGGGTGGGGGTCGGTGTTACCAGGGGGTGGGGGTGGGTGTGGGGGTCGGTGTTACCAGGGGGTGAGGGTGGGGGTGGGGGTCGGTGTTACCAGGGGGTGAGGGTGGGGGTGGGGGTCGGTGTTACCAGGAGGTGGGGGTGGGGGTGGGGGTCGGTGTTACCAGGAGGTGGGGGTGGGGGGTGGAGGTGGGTGTTACCAGGGGGTGGGGGTGGGGGTGGGTGTTACCAGGAGGTGGGGGTGGGTGTGGGGGTCGGTGTTACCAGGGGGTGGGGGTGGGGGTGGGTGTTACCAGGAGGTGGGGGTGGGGGTGGGGGTGGGTGTTACCAGGAGGTGGGGGTTGGGGTGGGGGTCGGTGTTATCAGGGGGTGGGGGTGGGTGTGGGGGTCGGTGTTACCAGGGGGTGAGGGTGGGGGTGGGGGTCGGTGTTACCAGGGGGTGAGGGTGGGGGTGGGGGTCGGTGTTACCAGGAGGTGGGGGTGGGGGTGGGGGTCGGTGTTACCAGGAGGTGGGGGTGGGGGGTGGAGGTGGGTGTTACCAGGGGGTGGGGGTGGGGGTGGGTGTTACCAGGAGGTGGGGGTGGGTGTGGGGGTCGGTGTTACCAGGGGGTGGGGGTGGGGGTGGGGGTGGGGGTGGGTGTTACCAGGGGGTGGGGGTGGGTGTGGGGGTCGGTGTTACCAGGGGGTGAGGGTGGGTGTGGGGGTCGGTGTTACCAGGGGGTGTGGGTGGGGGTGGGGGTGGGGGTGGGTGTTATTAGGGGGTGGGGAGTGGGGGTGGGGGTCGGTGTTACCAGGAGGTGGGGGTGGGGGTGGGGGTGGGTGTTACCAGGGGGTGGGGGTGGGGGTGGGGGTGGGTGTTACCAGGGGGTGGGGGTGGGGGTGGGGGTGGGTGTTACCAGGAGGTGGGGGTGGGGGTGGGGGTCGGTGTTACCAGGAGGTGGGGGTGGGGGTGGGGGTCGGTGTTACCAGGAGGTGGGGGTGGGTGTTACCAGGGGGTGAGGGTGGGGGTCGGTGTTACCAGGAGGTGGGGGTGGGTGTTACCAGGGGGTGAGGGTGGGGGTCGGTGTTACCAGGGGGTGGGGGTGGGTGTTACCAGGGGGTGAGGGTGGGGGTGGGTGTTACCAGGAGGTGGGGGTGGGTGTGGGGGTCGGTGTTACCAGGAGGTGGGGGTGGGGGTGGGGGTGGGTGTTACCAGGAAGTGGGGGTGGGGGTGGGGGTCGGTGTTACCAGGGGGTGAGGGTGGGGGTGGGGGTCGGTGTTACCAGGGGGTGGGGGTGGGTGTGGGGGTCGGTGTTACCAGGGGGTGGGGGTGGGTGTGGGGGTCGGTGTTACCAGGAGGTGGGGGTTGGGGGTGGGGGTGGGGGTCGGTGTTACCAGGAGGTGGGGGTGGGGGTGGGGGTGGGGGTCGGTGTTACCAGGGGGTGGGGGTGGGGGTGGGGGTCGGTGTTACCAGGGGGTGAGGGTGGGGGTGGGGGTCGGTGTTACCAGGGGGTGGGGGTGGGTGTGGGGGTCGGTGTTACCAGGAGGTGGGGGTGGGGGTGGGGGTGGGGGTCGGTGTTACCAGGAGGTGGGGGTGGGGGTGGGGGTCGGTGTTACCAGGAGGTGGGAGTGGGTGTGGGGGTCGGTGTTACCAGGGGGTGGGGGTGGGTGTGGGCGTGGGTGTTACCAGGAGGTGGGGGTGGGGGTGGGGGTCGGTGTTACCAGGAGGTGGGGGTGGGGGTGGGTGTTACCAGGAGGTGGGGGTGGGGGTGGGGGTCGGTGTTACCAGAAGGTGGGGTTGGGGGTCGGTGTTACCAGGAGGTGGGGGTGGGGGTGGGGGTCGGTGTTACCAGGAGGTGGGGGTGGGGTTGGGGGTGGGTGTGGGGGTCGGTGTTACCAGGAGGTGGGGTTGGGGGGTGGGGGTGGGTGTTACCAGGGGGTGGGGGTGGGGGTGGGTGTCGGTGTTACCAGGATGTGGGGGTGGGGGTGGGTGTTACCAGGAGGTGGGGGTGGGTGTTACCAGGGGGTGCGGGTGGGGGTCGGTGTTACCAGGGGGTGGGGGTGGGGGTGGGGGTGGGTGTTACCAGGGGGTGGGGGTGGGGGTGGGGGTGGGGGTGGGTGTTACCAGGAGGTGGGTTGGGGGTGGGGGTCGGAGTTACCAGGAGGTGGGGGTGGGGATGGGGGTCGGAGTTACCAGGAGGTGGGGGTGGGGGTCGGTGTTACCAGGGGGTGGGTGTGGGGGTGGGTGTCACCAGGGGGTGGGGGTGGGGGTGGGGGTGGGGGTGGGTGTTACCAGGGGGTGGGGGTGGGGGTGGGGGTCGGTGTTACCAGGAGGCGGGGGTCGGGGTGCGGGTCGGTGTTACCAGGGGTGGGGGTGGGGGTGGGGGTGGGGGTTGGTGTTACCAGGGGGTGGGGGTGGTGGTGGGGTGGCGGTGGGGGTGGGTGTTACCAGGGGGTGGGGGTGGGGGTGGGGGTGGGTGTTACCAGGGGTGGGGGTGTGGGTGGGGGTGGGGGTGGGGGTGGGTGTTATTAGGGGGTGGGGGTGGGGGTGGGGGTGGGTGTTACCAGGGGTGGGGGTGTGGGTGGGTGTTACCAGCAGGTGGGGGTGGGGGTGGGGGTCGGTGTTACCAGGAGGTGGGGGTGGGGGTGGGGGTGGGGGTCGGTGTTACCAGGAGGTGGGGGTGGAGGTGGGGGTGGGGGTCGGTGTTACCAGGAGGTGGGGGTGGGGGTGGGGGTCGGTGTTACCAGGAGGTGGGGGTTGGGGTGGGGGTTGGTGTTACCAGGAGGTGGGGGTGGGGTTGGGGGTCGGTGTTACCAGGGGGTGGGGGTGGGTGTGGGCGTGGGTGTTACCAGGAGGTGGGGGTGGGGGTGGGGGTCGGTGTTACCAGGAGGTGGGGGTGGGGGTCGGTGTTACCAGGAGGTGGGGGTGGGGGTGGGGGTGGGTGTGGGGGTCGGTGTTACCAGGAGGTGGGGGTGGGGGTGGGGGTGGGGGTGGGTGTGGGGGTCGGTGTTACCAGGAGGTGGGGGTTGGGGTCGGTGTTACCAGGAGGTGGGGGTGGGGTTGGGGGTGGGGGTGGGTGTGGGGGTCGGTGTTACCAGGAGGTGGGGGTGGGGGTGGGTGTTACCAGGAGGTGGGGGTGGGGGTGGGGGTCGGTGTTACCAGGAGGTGGGGGTGGGGGTGGGGGTCGGTGTTACCAGGAGGTGGGGGTGGGTGTGGGGGTCGGTGTTACCAGGGGGTGGGGGTGGGTGTGGGCGTGGGTGTTACCAGGAGGTGGGGGTGGGGGTGGGGGTCGGTGTTACCAGGAGGTGGGGGTGGGGGTGGGTGTTACCAGGAGGTGGGGGTGGGGGTGGGGGTCGGTGTTACCAGAAGGTGGGGTTGGGGGTCGGTGTTACCAGGAGGTGGGGGTGGGGGTGGGGGTCGGTGTTACCAGGAGGTGGGGGTGGGGTTGGGGGTGGGTGTGGGGGTGGGTGTTACCAGGGGGTGGGGGTGGGGGTGGGTGTCGGTGTTACCAGGATGTGGGGGTGGGGGTGGGTGTTACCAGGAGGTGGGGGTGGGTGTTACCAGGGGGTGCGGGTGGGGGTCGGTGTTACCAGGGGGTGGGGGTGGGGGTGGGGGTGGGTGTTACCAGGGGGTGGGGGTGGGGGTGGGGGTGGGGGTGGGTGTTACCAGGAGGTGGGTTGGGGGTGGGGGTCGGAGTTACCAGGAGGTGGGGGTGGGGATGGGGGTGTGTGTTACCAGGAGGTGGGGGTGGGGGTCGGTGTTACCAGGGGGTGGGTGTGGGGGTGGGTGTCACCAGGGGGTGGGGGTGGGGGTGGGGGTGGGGGTGGGTGTTACCAGGGGGTGGGGGTGGGGGTGGGGGTCGGTGTTACCAGGAGGCGGGGGGTCGGGGTGCGGGTCGGTGTTACCAGGGGTGGGGGTGGGGGGTGGGGGTGGGGGTTGGTGTTACCAGGGGGTGGGGGTGGTGGTGGGGGTGGCGGTGGGGGTGGGTGTTACCAGGGGGTGGGGGTGGGGGTGGGGGTGGGTGTTACCAGGGGTGGGGGTGTGGGTGGGGGTGGGGGTGGGGGTGGGTGTTATTAGGGGGTGGGGGTGGGGGTGGGGGTGGGTGTTACCAGGGGGTGGGGGTGGGTGTGGGGGTGGGTGTTACCAGGGGTGGGGGTGGGGGTGGGTGTTACCAGGGGGTGGGGGTGGGTGTGGGGGTGGGTGTTACCAGGGGTGGGGGTGGGGGTGGGGGTGGGTGTTACCAGGGGGTGGGGGTGGGTGTGGGGGTGGGTGTTACCAGGGGTGGGGGTGGGGGTGGGTGTTACCAGCAGGTGGGGGTGGGGGTGGGGGGTCGGTGTTACCAAGAGGTGGGGGTGGGGGTGGGGGTCGGTGTTACCAGGAGGTGGGGGTGGGGGTGGGTGTTACCAGGGGGTGGGGGTGGGGGTGGGTGTTACCAGGGGGTGGGGATGGGGGTCGGTGTTACCAGGGGGTGGGGGTGGGGGTGGGGGTCGGTGTTACCAGGGGGTGGGGGTGGGGGTCGGTGTTACCAGGAGGTGGGGGTGGGTGTTACCAGGGGGTGGGGTTGGGGGTCGGTGTTACCAGGGGTGGGGGTGGGGGTGGGGGTGGGTGTTACCAGGAGGTGGGGGTGGGTGTGGGGGTCGCTGTTACCAGGAGGTGGGGGTGGGGGTGGGGGTCGGTGTTACCAGGGGGTGGGGGTGGGTGTGGGGGTGGGTGTTACCAGGGGTGGGGGTGGGGGTGGGTGTTACCAGGGGGTGGGGGTGGGGGTGGAGGTGGGTGTTACCAGGAGGTGGGGGTGTGGGTGGGGGTCGGTGTTACCAGGAGGTGGGGGTGGGGGTGGGGGTCGGTGTTACCAGGAGGTGGGGGTGGGGGTGGGGGTCGGTGTTTCCAGGGGGTGGGGGTGGGTGTGGGGGTGGGTGTTACCAGGGGTGGGGGTGGGGGTGGGTGTTACCAGGGGGTGGGGGTGGGGGTGGAGGTGGGTGTTACCAGGAGGTGGGGGTGTGGGTGGGGGTCGGTGTTACCAGGAGGTGGGGGTGGGGGTGGGGGTGGGTGTTACAGGAGGTGGGGGTGGGGGTGGG
>NW_024470626.1:95167-102667 GCF_017639515.1 Carcharodon carcharias
CCCTCTCACACTCCCTCCCTCTCACACTCCCACCCTCTCACACTCTCTCTCTCTCTCACACTCCCTCCCTCTCACACTCCCTCCCTCTCACACTCCCTCCCTCTCACACTCCCTCACTCTCACACTCTCTCTCTCTCTCTCCCTCCCCCAGATCCCCAGTTCTCACCGTTGTCCGAAATGTCCAGTCTGGTGATGTTGCCGATCGCCCCGATGTTCTCTCGGATGACTGTGGCTCCGTTCGCTCTCAGCTGGAAGACAGGATAGACAGAGAGGAGGAGAGGAGGAGCGGAGGAGGGGTATTGAGGGGTGGGGGGTGGGGGGTGGTTTAGTACGGAGTACAGGACCGGATCCCCAATACCTCCTCCTCCCCCCCTCCCCCTGCGCTGCCCGTGTTCCGCTTTCCGAGACCCGCGATCGGCTGGCGCAGCGAGACCGGGGTAGTGAGGGACCTACCTCACAGCCGCTGAGGTTGAGGTGGAGGTCGGTCACGTGAGTGTTGACACTGAGGCCCTGGAATAAGGCACTGTCGAGACGAGAGAGAGAGAGAGAGAGAGAGAGAGAGAGAGAGAAGAGGCCGGTTAAACTCCGCCAATCCCGCTCGAGGAGGGAGGAGAGGGTGGAGGGGGCGAGGGCCGGTTGGAGGGGGCGAAGTCCCTGGGCCTAACTCCCGGTCAGCGGGACCTCGTCACTCGGACCTGAGGCCTGTTGTTCTGCATCTGGGCCAGTCGCTGAATGAGCGGATCCCAGGGGGTGATCCAGGGGCCTGTATTTAGTATCTGGGCCTGTCTCTGGGTGAGTGGATCCCAGGGGGTGATCCAGGGGCCTGTATTTAGTATCTGGGCCTGTCTCTGAGTGAGTGGATTCCAGGGGGGTGATCCTGAGTCCTGTATTTAGTATCTGGGCCTGTCTCTGAGTGAGTGGATCCCAGGGGGTGATCCTGAGGCCTGTATTTAGTATCTGGGCCTGTCTCTGAGTGAGTAGATCCCAGGGGGTGATCCTGGGTCCTGTATTTAGTATCTGGGCCTGTCTCTGAGTGAGTGGATCCCAGGGGGTGATCCTGAGGCCTGTATTTAGTATCTGGGCCTGTCTCTGAGTGAGTAGATCCCAGGGGGTGATCCAGGGGCCTGTATTTAGTATCTGGGCCTGTCTCTGAGTGAGTGGATCCCAGTGGGTGATCCTGAGGCCTGTATTTAGTCTCTGGGTCTGTCCCTGGGTGAGTGGATCCCAGAGACAGATCCTGAGGCCTGTTGTTCTGCATCTGGGCCAGTCTCTGAGTGAGTGGATCCCAGGGGGTGATCCTCAGGCCGGTATTTAGTATCTGGGCCTGTCCCTGGGTGAGTGGATCCCAGGGACAGATCCTGAGGCCTGTATCCTGAATCTGGGCCTGTCTCTGAGTGAGTGGATCCCAGGGGGTGATCCAGGGGCCTGTATTTAGTATCTGGTCCTGTCTCTGAGTGAGTGGATCCCAGGAGGTGATCCCGAGTCCTGTATTTAGTATCTGGTCCTGTCTCTGAGTGAGTGGATCCCAGGGAGAGATCCTGAGGCCTGTATCCTGCATCTGGGCCTGTCTCTGAGTGAGTGGATCCCAGGAAGTGATGCTGAAGCCTGTATCCTGCATCTGGGCCTGTCTCTGAGCGAGCGGCTCCCAGGGAGAGATCCTGAGGCCTGTATCCTGCATCTGGGCCTGTCTCTGAGTGAGTGGATCCCAGGGGGTGATCCTGAGGCCTGTATTTAGTATCTGGGCCTGTCTGAGTGATTGGATCCCAGGGAGTGATCCTGAGGCCTGGTATTCTGCACCTGGACCTGTTTCTGAGTGAGTGGATCCCAGGGAGAGATCCTGAGGCCTGTATCCTGCATCTGGGCCTGTCTCTGTGTGAGTGGATCCCAGGGACTGATCCTGAGGCCTGTATCCTGCATCTGGGCCTGTCTCTGAGTGAGTGGATCCCAGGGACTGATCCTGAGGCCTGTATCCTGCATCTGGGCCTGTCTCTGAGTGAGTGGATCCCAGGGACAGATCCTGAGGCCTGTATCCTGCATCTGGGCCTGTCTCTGAGTGAGTGGATCCCAGGGGGTGATCCTGAGTCCTGTATTTTGTATCTGGGCCTGTGCCTGGGTGAGTGGATCCCAGGGACAGATCCTGAGGCCTGTATTCAGCACCTGGGCCAGTTTCTGAGTGGGTGGATCCCAGGGGGAGATCCTGTGGCCTGTATTTAGTCTCTGGGCCTGTCCCTGGGTGAGTGGATCCCAGGGACAGATCCTGAGGCCTGTATCCTGCATCTGGGCCAGTCTCTGAGTGAGTAGATCCCAGGAGGTGATCCAGGGGCCTGTATTTAGTATCTGGGCCTGTCTCTGAGTGAGTAGATCCCAGGAGGTGATCCAGGGGCCTGTATTCAGTATCTGGGCCTGTCTCTGAGCGAGCTGATCCCAGGGAGTTATCCTGAGGCCTGTATTTAGTATCTGGGCCTGTCTGAGTGATTGGATCCCAGGGAGTGATCCTGAGGCCTGGTATCCTGCACCTGGACCTGTCTCTGAGTGAGTGGATCCCAGGGAGAGATCCTGAGGCCTGTATTCAGCACCTGGGCCTGTCTCTGAGTGAGTGGATCCCAGGGGGTGAGCCTGTGGCCTGTATTTAGTCTCTGGGCCTGTCTGTGAGTGAGTGGATCCCAGGAAGTGATCCTGTGGCCTGTATTTAGTCTCTGGGCCTGTCTGTGAGTGAGTGGATCCCAGGGGAGTGATCCTGAGGCCTGTATTTAGTATCTGGGCCTGTCTCTGAGTGAGTGGATCCCAGGGGGTGATCCCGAGGCCTGGGCTTTGAACCTGGGCCTCGTGTGTCTGAGCGATCCAGTGGATCTCCCAGACGGGGAGGGGAGGGTGGCACATCCTGAGGCCTATATCGTGTACGTGGGCCTGGCCCCTCGGTGAGGTAACTGGGTTGGGGGGTGGTGGTGAGACCTGGGTAACTGGGTTGGGGGGGGGGGTAACTGGGCCTCTATCCTGACCTACCTGAGGGCCTCGGCCGGCACTCTGGTCCCGGAGAAGTTGACGTGTCCGAGGGAGAAGCTGCAGCTGAAGAAAGTCTTGAACGAGGGGAGCGTTTCCTTGGCTTTCCTGGGAGAGAGAGAGAGAGAGAGAGAGGGAGGGAGGGAGGGAGGGAGGGAGAGAGAGAGAGAGAGAGAGAGAGAGAGGGAGGGAGGGAGAGAGAGAGAGGGAGAGAGAGAGAGGGAGGGAGAGAGAGAGAGAGGGAGGGAGGGAGGGAGGGAGGGAGGGAGAGAGACACAGTGAGAGAGAGGAGGAGGGAGGGAGAGAGACACACAGTGAGAGAGAGGAGGAGGGAGGGAGAGAGACACAGTGAGAGAGAGGAGGAGGGAGGGAGAGAGACACAGTGAGAAAGAGGAGGAGGGAGGGAGAGAGACACAGTGAGAGAGAGGAGGAGGGAGGGAGAGACACACAGTGAGAGAGAGGAGGAGGGAAGGAGAGAGACACAGTGAGAGAGAGGAGGAGGGAGGGAGAGAGACACAGTGAGAGAGAGGAGGAGGGAGGGAGAGAGACACAGTGAGAGAGAGGAGGAGGGAGGGAGAGAGACACAGTGAGAGAGAGAAGGAGGGAGGGAGAGAGACACAGTGAGAGAGAGGAGGAGGAGGGAGAGAGACACAGTGAGAGAGAGGAGGAGGAGGGAGAGAGACACAGTGAGAAAGAGGAGGAGGGAGGGAGAGAGACACAGTGAGAGAGAGAAGGAGGGAGGGAGAGAGACACAGTGAGAGAGAGGAGGAGGAGGGAGAGAGACACAGTGAGAGAGAGGAGGAGGGAGAGAGAGAGACACAGTGAGAGAGAGGAGGAGGGAGAGAGACACAGTAAGAGGAAGGAGGAGGGAGGGAGAGAGACACAGTGAGAGAGAGAAGGAGGGAGGGAGAGAGACACAGTGAGAGAGAGGAGGAGGGAGGGAGAGAGACACAGTGAGAGAGAGGAGGAGGGAGAGACACAGTGAGAGAGAGAAGGAGGGAGGGAGAGAGACACAGTGAGAGAGAGGAGGAGGGAGAGAGAGACACACAGTGAGAGAGAGAAGGAGGGAGGGAGAGAGACACAGTGAGAGAGAGAAGGAGGGAGGGAGAGAGAGACACAGAGAGAGAGAGAGAGAGAGAGAGGGAGGGAGGGAGGGAGGGAGGGAGAGAGAGAGAGAGAGAGAGAGAGGGAGGGAGGGAGGGAGAGAGAGAGAGAGAGAGAGAGAGAGGGAGGGAGGGAGGGAGGGAGAGAGAGACACAGAGAGAGAGAGAGAGTGAAGGAGGGAGGGAGGGAGGGAAGGAGGGAGAGAGAGAGAGAGAGAGAGAGAGGGAGGGAGGGAGAGAGAGACACAGATAGAGAGAGGAGTAGGGAGGGAGAGAGACACAGTGAGAGAGAGGAGGAGGGAGGGAGAGAGACACAGTGAGAGAGAGGAGGAGGGAGAGAGAGAGACACAGTGAGAGAGAGGAGGAGGGAGGGAGAGAGACACAGTGAGAGAGAGGAGGAGGGAGAGAGACACAGTGAGAGAGAGGAGGAGGGAGAGAGAGAGACACAGTGAGAGAGAGGAGGAGGGAGGGAGCGAGACACATGAGAGAGAGGAGGAGGGAGGGAGAGAGACACAGTGAGAGAGAGGAGGAGGGAGGGAGAGAGACACAGTGAGAGAGAGGAGGAGGGAGGGAGAGAGACACAGTGAGAGAGAGGAGGAGGGAGAGAGAGAGACACAGTGAGACAGAGGAGGAGGGAGAGAGAGAGACACAGTGAGAGAGAGAAGGAGGGAGAGAGAGAGACACAGTGAGACAGAGGAGGAGGGAGAGAGAGAGACACAGTGAGACAGAGGAGGAGGGAGAGAGAGAGACACAGTGAGAGAGAGGAGGAGGGAGAGAGAGAGACACAGTGAGAGAGAGGAGGAGGGAGAGAGAGAGACACAGTGAGAGAGAGAAGGAGGGAGGGAGAGAGACACAGTGAGAGAGAGAAGGAGGGAGAGAGAGAGAGAGAGAGAGGGAGGGAGGGAGGGAGAGAGAGACACAGATAGAGAGAGGAGTAGGGAGGGAGAGAGACACAGTGAAAGAGAGGAGGAGGGAGGGAGAGACACACAGTGAGAGAGAGGAGGAGGGAGGGAGAGACACACAGTGAGAGAGAGGAGGAGGGAGGGAGAGAGACACAGTGAGAGAGAGGAGGAGGGAGAGACACAGTGAGAAAGAGGAGGAGGGAGGGAGAGAGACACAGTGAGAGAGAGGAGGAGGGAGGGAGAGAGACACAGTGAGAGAGAGGAGGAGGGAGGGAGAGAGACACAGTGAGAGAGAGGAGGAGGGAGGGAGAGAGACACAGTGAGAAATAGGAGGAGGAGGGAGGGAGAGAGACACAGTGAGAGAGAGGAGGAGGGAGGGAGAGAGACACAGTGAGAGAGAGGAGGAGGGAGAGACACAGTGAGAGAGAGGAGGAGGGAGGGAGAGAGACACAGTGAGAGAGAGGAGGAGGGAGAGAGACACAGTGAGAGAGAGGAGGAGGGAGAGAGAGAGACACAGTGAAAGAGAGGAGGAGGGAGGGAGAGACACACAGTGAGAGAGAGGAGGAGGGAGGGAGAGAGACACAGTGAGAGAGAGGAGGAGGGAGGGAGAGAGACACAGTGAGAGAGAGGAGGAGGGAGGGAGAGAGACACAGTGAGAGAGAGGAGGAGGGAGGGAGAGAGACACAGTGAGAGAGAGAAGGAGGGAGGGAGAGAGACACAGTGAGAAATAGGAGGAGGGAGGGAGAGAGACACAGTGAGAGAGAGGAGGAGGGAGGGAGAGAGACACAGTGAGAGAGAGGAGGAGGGAGGGAGAGAGACACAGTGAGAGAGAGAAGGAGGGAGGGAGAGAGACACAGTGAGAGAGAGAAGGAGGGAGGGAGAGAGACACAGTGAGAGAGAGGAGGAGGGAGAGAGAGAGACACAGTGAGAGAGAGGAGGAGGGAGGGAGAGAGACACAGTGAGAGAGAGAAGGAGGGAGAGAGAGAGACACAGTGAGAGAGAGGAGGAGGGAGAGAGAGAGACACAGTGAGAGAGAGAAGGAGGGAGGGAGAGAGACACAGTGAGAGAGAGAAGGAGGGAGGGAGAGAGACACAGTGAGAGAGAGGAGGAGGGAGGGAGAGAGACACAGTGAGAGAGAGGAGGAGGGAAGGAGAGAGACACAGTGAGAGAGAGGAGGAGGGAGGGAGAGAGACACAGTGAGAGAGAGGAGGAGGGAGGGAGAGAGACACAGTGAGAGAGAGGAGGAGGGAGGAGAGAGACACAGTGAGAGAGAGAAGGAGGGAGGGAGAGAGACACAATGAGAGAGAGAAGGAGGGAGGGAGAGAGACACAGTGAGAGAGAGGAGGAGGGAGGGAGAGAGACACAATGAGAGAGAGGAGGAGGGAGGGAGAGAGACACAGTGAGAGAGAGGAGGAGGGAGGGAGAGAGACACAGTGAGAAATAGGAGGAGGAGGGAGGGAGAGAGACACAGTGAGAGAGAGAAGGAGGGAGAGAGAGAGACACAGTGAGAGAGAGGAGGAGGGAGGGAGAGAGACACAGTGAGAGAGAGGAGGAGGGAGAGAGAGAGACACAGTGAGAGAGAGGAGGAGGGAAGGAGAGAGACACAGTGAGAGAGAGGAGGAGGGAGGGAGAGAGACACAGTGAGAGAGAGGAGGAGGGAGGGAGAGAGACACAGTGAGAGAGAGGAGGAGGGAGGGAGAGAGACACAGTGAGAGAGAGAAGGAGGGAGGGAGAGAGACACAATGAGAGAGAGAAGGAGGGAGGGAGAGAGACACAGTGAGAGAGAGGAGGAGGGAGGGAGAGAGACACAATGAGAGAGAGGAGGAGGGAGGGAGAGAGACACAGTGAGAGAGAGGAGGAGGGAGGGAGAGAGACATAGTGAGAAATAGGAGGAGGAGGGAGGGAGAGAGACACAGTGAGAGAGAGAAGGAGGGAGAGAGAGAGACACAGTGAGAGAGAGGAGGAGGGAGGGAGAGAGACACAGTGAGAGAGAGGAGGAGGGAGAGAGAGAGCCACAGTGAGAGAGAGGAGGAGGGAGAGAGAGAGACACAGTAAGAGGAAGGAGGAGGGAGGGAGAGAGACACAGTGAGAGAGAGAAGGAGGGAGAGAGACACAGTAAGAGGAAGGAGGAGGGAGGGAGAGAGACACAGTGAGAGAGAGGAGGAGGGAGGGAGACACAGTGAGAGAGAGGAGGAGGGAGGGAGAGACAGAGAGAGAGGTGGAGGAGGGAGGGAGGGAGGTTGGGAAGGAGGGAGAGGGCCGGAGGTTGTGATGGTTGAGGTTCCGGAGTTGAGTTACTCCACACCCCCAGAGAGAGGAGTTGGGGATGTGAAGGCAGCTTCGGGGGTGGGGGTGGGTGCAGCAGATCATTAACTACCCAGGGCCCTACCTCCGGCATCCAGCTCACTGACCTCACGCTTGGTACAGGGCTCTGAGCACCGCTCACCCTCACACTCACACTCACTCTCACACACACACACTCACTCACACTCTCA
>NW_024470626.1:107667-122667 GCF_017639515.1 Carcharodon carcharias
TGAGTGGATCCCAGAGGGGGAGTGATCCTGAGGCCTGTACTCAGTATCGAAGCCAGTCTGAGTGAGTGGATCCCAGGGAGTGATCCTGTGGCCTGTACTCAGTATCTGGGCCTGTCTCTGAGTGAGTGGATCCCAGAGGGGGAGTGATCCTGAGGCCTGTACTCAGTACCCGGGCCTGTCTCTGAGTGAGTGGATCCCAGAGGGGGAGTGATCCTGAGGCCTGTACTCAGTACCTGGGCCTGTCTCTGAGTGAGTGGATCCCAGAGGGGGAGTGATCCTGTGGCCTGTACTCATTACCTGAGCCTGTCTCAGAGCGAGTGGATCCCAGAGGGGGAGTGATCCTGTGGCCTGTACTCAGTACCTGGGCCTGTCTCTGAGTGAGTGGATTCCAGGGAGTGATCCTGAGGCCTGTACTCAATACCTGGGCCTGTCTCTGAGTGAGTGGATCCCAGAAGGGGAGTGATCCTGAGGCCTGTACTCAGTACCTGGGCCTGTCTCTGAGTGAGTAGATCCCAGAGGGGGAGTGATCCTGTGGCCTGTACTCAGTATCTGGGCCTGTCTCTGAGTGAGTGGATCCCAGGGAGTGATCCTGAGGTCTGTACTCAGTATCTAAGCCAGTCTGAGTGAGTGGATCCCAGGGAGTGAAACTGAGGCCTGTACTCAGTATCTAAGCCAGTCTGAGTGAGTGGATCCCAGAGGGGGAGTGATCCTGAGGCCTGTACTCAGTACCTGGGCCTGTCTCTGAGTGAGTGGATCCCAGAGGGGGAGTGATCCTGAGGCCTGTACTCAGTACCTGGGCCTGTCTCTGAGTGAGTGGATCCCAGAGGGGGAGTGATCCTGAGGCCTGTACTCAGTACCTGGGCCTGTCTCTGAGTGAGTAGATCCCAGAGGGGGGGTGATCCTGAGGCCTGTACTCAGTACCTGGGCCTGTCTCAGAGCGAGTGGATCCCAGAGGGGGAGTGATCCTGTGGCCTGTACCCAGTATCTGGACCTGTCTCTGAGTGAGTGGATCCCAGAGGGGGAGTGATCCTGAGGCCTGTACTCAGTACCTGGGCCTGTCTCAGAGGGAGTGGATCCCAGAGGGGGAGTGATCCTGTGGCCTGTACCCAGTATCTGGACCTGTCTCTGAGTGAGTGGATCCCAGGGGGGGAGTGATCCTGAGGCCTGTACTCAGTACCTGGGCCTGTCTCTGAGTGAGTGGATCCCAGAGGGGGAGTGATCCTGAGGCCTGTACTCAGTACCTGGGCCTGTCTCTGAGTGAGTGGAGATCGGGCCGCTGAATATACTTGAGGCTGTGGGGTTGGGGGTGCAGGGGTCACCGCGGAAACTTGAGTCTAGGTGGTTTCTCCAGCCCCCATGTCGATCCAGGGTGTGCTTCTCCCCCGGCCTCCGACCCTCCAACCCACCCCGACATTCTCTCTCGATTCCACCATCTTGCCAACGCTACCCCACCACCACTTCACCCCCACCCCCCCCCCACCACACTGGTGGCACTGGGACACCCAGATCCCTCTGTACCTCAGAGCTCTGCAATCTCTCACCATTTAGATAATACACTTCATACTAACCGTCTGTGATTCATGCACTAGGACACCCCGATCCCTCTGTACCTCAGAGCTCTGCAATCTCTCACCATTTAGATAACACACTTCACACTAACCTTGTGTGATTCATGCACTAGGACACCCAGATCCCTCTGTACCTCAGAGCTCTGCAATCTCTCACCATTTAGATAACACACTTCACACTAACCTTCTGTGATTCATGCACTGGGACACCCAGATCCCTCTGCGTCTCAGAGCTCTGCAATCTCTCACCATTTAGATAACACACTTCATACTAACCTTCTGTGATTCATGCACTAGGACACCCAGATCCCTCTGTGTCTCAGAGCTCTGCAATCTCTCACCATTTAGATAATACACTTCATACTAACCTTCTGTGATTCATGCACTAGGACACCCCGATCCCTCTGTACCTCAGAGCTCTGCAATCTCTCACCATTTAGATAACACACTTCACACTAACCTTCTGTGATTCAGGCACTAGAACACCCAGATCCCTCTGCGTCTCAGAGCTCTGCAATCTCTCACCATTCGGATAACAGGCTTCCCTTTCAACCTTCCTGCCAAAACGGACGGTTTCACGATTGCCCAGGTTACCCCCGCTTTCTCAAGGGCAAGGGGGCAAAAGCGGAACAGGAGAAAAACCGGGAGGGGCAAATCCGGACCTGGGGATTTGTCCACTTTTAAACCTGCCGACACCTCCAATACCTTGTCACTCCCTGTGTCCATTTGCGCCAGAACCTCGCAGTCTATCTCTCCCCAAATTCCACACCTTCATTCTCTTGGGATGAGAGGCACAGGAGGGAAGAATGCACACAGAGTCCAGGAGACGCAGGTGGAGGGGGAGCCGGAGATCACTTACTTGTGTGAGAAGTTGTTGTTCGAGAGGTTAAGGTGGCTCAAGTGAGTGCAGCATCCATGAAGCAGAGCACCAAACAGCTGTGGGAGGGCAAGAGAGAGACGACATCGGTGATCGAAGGCTGTACAGTGCTCCCGGCGAGGTCTCACCGAGGGGGATACGGAGACCGGAACTGTGCACCGTGCTCCGAGTGCGGTCTAAACCAGGGATACAGAGACCGGAACTGTGCACGGTGCTCCGAGTGTGGTCTAACCGAGGGGGATATGGAGACCGGAACTGTGCACGGTGCTCCGAGTGTGATCTAAGCGAGGGGGGATACGGAGACCGGAACTGTGCACGGTGCTCCGAGTGTGGTCTAACCGAGGGGGATACGGAGACCGGAACTGTGCACGGTGCTCCGAGTGTGGTCTAACCGAGGGGGATACGGAGACCGGAACTGTGCACGGTGCTCCGAGTGTGGTCTAACCGAGGGGGATACGGAGACCGGAACTGTGCACGGCGCTCCGAGTGTGGGTCTAACCGAGGGATATGGAGACCGGAACTGTGCACGGTGCTCCGAGTGTGGGCTAACCCAGGGGGATACGGAGACTGGGACTGTGCACGGTGCTCCGAGTGTGGTCTAACCGAGGGGGATACGGAGACCGGAACTGTGCACGGTGCTCCGAGTGTGGGTCTAACCGAGGGGGTTATGGAGACCGGAACTGTGCACGGTGCTCCGAGTGTGGTCTAACCGAGGGGGATACGGAGACCGGAACTGTGCACGGTGCTCCGGGTGTGGTCTAACCGAGGGGATACGGAGACCGGAACTGTGAGTTTGAGATGAATATGCTGATACTCACAACATCAATAGCACAATCGGTCCCAGCGAGATTCAGATCGACTAAGACATTTTGTCGGGCAAGAAAATTGTACAAATTCTGCAAAACAGTTAATATACAGCATGGGGTTAGATACAGAGTAAATCTCCCTCTACACTGTCCCCATCACACACTCCCAGGACAGGTACAGCACGGGGTTAGATACAGAGTAAATCTCCCTCTACACTGTCCCCATCACACACTCCCATGATAGGTACAGCACGGGGTTAGATACAGAGTAAAGCTCCCTCTACACCGTCCCCATCAAACACTCCCAGGACAGGTACAGCACGGGGTTAGATACAGAGTAAATCTCCCTCTGCACCGTCCCCATCAAACACTCCCAGGACAGGTACAGCACGGGGTTAGATACAGAGTAAATCTCCCTCTACACTGTCCCCATCAAACACTCCCAGGACAGGTACAGCACGGGGTTAGATACAGAGTAAAGCTCCCTCTACACTGTCCCCATCAAACACTCCCAGGACAGATACAGCACGGGGTTAGATACAGAGTAAATCTCCCTCTACACTGTCCCCATCAAACACTCCCAGGACAGGTACAGCACGGGGTTAGATACAGAGTGAATTTCACTCTCGGGGTGATCCAGTGAGAGTTATCCTGTTCCCTTGTGGATCTGCTGCTTTCCCTGGTTTCAGGATCTCACCACAGCATCGTCTCCAGCCAACATGCCAGGGTTCCTGCTGAGGTCCAAGTGGGTCAGCGTGTTGGTGAAGTTATGTCCATTGTTCAGCATCTGAGCGAGAGGGACCAGACCTTGGGAAAGGAGAGGAACCGATGAAAGGAGAATCGTACAGCACGTTTCTCAACAACAGACGCCAGTGCAGGTATTTAAAAATCCAGTCCTGTTATCACGTGTGAGGCTCTTACACCCCTCCCTAACTCTGTAACCTCCTCCAACCCCCTACACCCCTCCCTATCTCTGTAACCTCCTCCAGCCCCCTACACTCCTCCCTATCTCTGTAACCTCCTCCAGCCCCTACACCCCTCCCTATCTCTGTAACCTCCTCCAGCCCCTGCACCCCTCCCTATCTCTGTAACCTCCTCCAGCCCCTACACCCCTCCCTATCTCTGTAACCTCCTCCAGCCCCTGCACCCCTCCCTATCTCTGTAACCTCCTCCAGCCTCTACACCCCTCCCTATCTCTGTAACCTCCTCCAACCCCCTACACTCCTCCATATCTCTGTAACCTCCTCCAGCCTCTACACCACTCCCTATCTCTGTAACCTCCTCCAGCCCCTACACCCCACCCTATCTCTGTAACCTCCTCCAGCCTCTACACCCCTCCCTATCTCTGTAACCTCCTCCAGCCTCTACACCCCTCCCTATCTCTGTAACCTCCTCCAACCCCCTACACTCCTCCATATCTCTGTAACCTCCTCCAGCCTCTACACCACTCCCTATCTCTGTAACCTCCTCCAGCCCCTACACCCCACCCTATCTCTGTAACCTCCTCCAGCCTCTACACCCCTCCCTATCTCTGTAACCTCCTCCAACCCCCTACACTCCTCCATATCTCTGTAACCTCCTCCAGCCTCTACACCACTCCCTATCTCTGTAACCTCCTCCAGCCTCTACACCACTCCCTATCTCTGTAACCTCCTCCAGCCCCTACACCCCACCCTATCTCTGTAACCTCCTCCAGCCTCTACACCCCTCTCTATCTCTGTAACCTCCTCCAACCCCCTACACTCCTCCATATCTCTGTAACCTCCTCCAGCCTCTACACCACTCCCTATCTCTGTAACCTCCTCCAGCCCCCTACACTCCTCCATATCTCTGTAACCTCCTCCAGCCCCTACACCCCTCCCTATCTCTGTAACCTCCTCCAGCCCCTACAACCCTCCCTATCTCTGTAACCTCCTCCAGCCCCACACTCCTCCCTATCTCTGTAACCTCCTCCAGCCCCTACACCCCTCCCTATCTCTGTAACCTCCTCCAGCCCCCTACACCCCTCCCTATCTCTGTAACCTCCTCCAGCCCCTACACCCCTCCCTATCTCTGTAACCTCCTCCAACCCCCTACACTCCTCCATATCTCTGTAACCTCCTCCAGCCTCTACACCCCTCCCTATCTCTGTAACCTCCTCCAACCCCCTACCCTCCTCCATATCTCTGTAACCTCCTCCAGCCCCTACACCCCTCCCTATCTCTGTAACCTCCTCCAGCCCCTACAACCCTCCCTATCTCTGTAACCTCCTCCAGCCTCTACACCCCTCCTTATCTCTGTAACCTCCTCCAGCCCCCTACACCCCTCCCTATCTCTGTAACCTCCTCCAGCCCCTACACCCCTCCCTATCTCTGTAACCTCCTCCAGCCCCTACACCCCTCCCTATCTCTGTAACCTCCTCCAGCCCCTACACCCCTCCCTATCTCTGTAACCTCCTTCGGTCCCCTACACCCCTCCCTATCTCTGTAACCTCCTCCAGTCCCCTACACCCCTCCCTATCTCTGTAACCTCCTCCAGCCCCTACAACCCTCCCTATCTCTGTAACATCCTCCAGCCCCTACAACCCTCCCTATCTCTGTAACATCAAGGGGCCTTGAGTCTCACCTTTCAGAGTGAGGGATGTCCTGGAGAGGTTCAAACGCTTTAACCCCATGTGATGGCTCACCAAGAACTGACTCAAAGCGTAGACACCTGCGGAGAGAGAGAGAGAGAGAGATAATGGGAAAGGATGAGAGAGGGGCCAGAGAAAGTGAAGCCGGGGGGTGGACAGAGACTGCGAGGGGGAGGGGGTGGTGGAAAGGTGAGGGGGGAAGAGAAGACAGAGCGAGAGGTGGAGGCAGAGTGAGAGAGCGAGCGCGCAAGGGAGAGAGTGATCGAGGGCGGAGAGGAAGAGATGGAGAGAAAGAGAGAGAGAGAGAGAAAGAAAGGGGGAGGTAGAGACAGAGAGAGAGAGAGAGACAGAGAGGGAGAGAGACAGAAAGAGAGAGAGAGAGCGAAAGAAAGGGGGAGGGAGAGACAGAGAGAGAGACAGAGAGCCAGAAAAAGAGAGAGAAAGTGAGATAGAGAGAAAGAGAGACAGAGAGACAGAGAGAAGCAGATAAAAAGAGAGAGAGAGAAGCAGATAAAAACAGAAAGAGAGGGAGGGTGAGACAGATGGAGGCAGAAAAAGGCAGAAAGAGAGAGAGAGTAAGACAGAGAAAGAGAGAGAGGGAGAGGCAGAGAGAGAGAGAGACAGAGAGAGAGAGGGAGTGTGAGAGCAAGACACAGAGAGAGTAGGAGATAGACAGAGAGGGAGGGATAAGCAGAGAGAGGTGTACACAGACAGAGAGAGAGAAAGAGACAGAGAGATATAGAGAGAGAGAGATAGAGAGGTGTACACAGAGAGAGAGAGACAGAGAGATACAGAGAGAGAGATAGAGAGGTATACACAGAGAGAGAGACAGAGAGATACAGAGACAGAGAGATAGAGAGGTATACACAGAGAGAGAGACAGAGAGATACAGAAAGAGAGAGATAGAGAGGTATACACAGAGAGAGAGACAGAGAGATACAGAGACAGAGAGATAGAGAGGTATACACAGAGAGAGAGACAGAGAGATACAGAAAGAGAGATAGAGAGTTATACACAGAGAGACAGAGATACAGAGAGAGAGAGATAGAGATGTATACACAGAGAGACAGACAGAGATACAGAGAGAGAGAGGTAGAGAGGTATACACAGAGAGACAGAGATACAGAGAGAGAGAGATAGAGATGTATATACAGAGAGACAGACAGAGAGATACAGAAAGAGAGATAGAGAGGTATACACAGAGAGATAGGCAGAGAGATACAGAGAGAGAGATAGAGATGTATACACAGAGAGACAGACAGAGAGATACAGAGAGAGAGATAGAGATGTATACACAGAGAGACAGACAGAGAGATACCGAGAGCGAGATAGAGAGGTATACACAGAGAGAGAGAGACAGAGAAATACAGAGAGAGAAATAGAGAGGTATACAGAGAGAGAGAGAGATACAGAGAGAGAGAGAGATAGAGATGTATACACAGAGAGACAGACAGAGAGATACAGAGAGAGAGATAGAGAGGTATACACAGAGAGACAGAGAGATACAGAGAGCGAGAGATAGAGAGGTATACACAGAGAGACAGAGAGATACAGAGAGAGAGATAGAGAGGTATACACAGAGACAGAGATACAGAGAGAGATAGAGAGGTGTACACAGAGAGACAGACAGAGAGAGAGAGATAGAGAGGTATACACAGAGAGAGAGAGAGATAGAGAGGTATACACAGAGAGACAGAGAGATACAGAGAGAGAGAGATAGAGAGGTATACACAGAGAGACAGAGATACAGAGAGAGAGATATAGAGAGGTGTACACAGAGAGAGAGAGATACAGAGAGAGCGAGATAGAGAGGTATACATAGAGAGACAGACAGAGAGATACAGAGAGTGAGATAGAGAGGTGTACACAGAGAGAGATACAGAGAGAGAGAGATAGAGATGTATACACAGAGAGACAGACAGAGAGATACAGAGAGAGATATAGAGAGGTATACACAGAGAGACAGAGAGATACAGAGAGAGAGAGATAGAGAGGTATACACAGAGAGACAGAGATACAGAGAGAGATAGAGAGGTGTACACAGAGAGAGAGACTGAGATACAGAGAGAGAGATAGAGAGATATACACAGACAGACAGAGAGATACAGAGGGAGAGAGATAGAGAGGTGTACAGAGAGAGACAGAGAGATACAGAGAAAGAGAGGTAGAGAGATATACACATATACACAGAGAGAGACAGAGATACAGAGAGAGAGAGATAGAGAGGTATACACAGAGAGACAGAGAGAGATACAGAGGGAGAGAGATAGAGATGTATACACAGAGAGACAGAGAGATACAGAGAGAGAGAGGTAGAGAGATATACAAAGAGAGATATATAGAGAGAGAGACAGAGACAGAGAGTCAGAGAGAGAAGTGAACTGGTGAGGTGGCAGTAGCATACAGTTATACTGCAGGGCATGAGGCTCCCAGTACCTTTGTCCTCCAGAGGGTTTGAGGCGAGGTTGAGTGCAGTCAGGGCTGGGAACGGGTTCTCCGCAAGAGCAGCAGCCAACTTCAAAGCAAAGTCCCTGCCAGGGAGATAGTATCGTCAATGTGTGGCCAGAATGGTCACAGCCCAAATGCAGAACTATTATCATACAGGCAGGAGCCAGAGACTGACAGAGAAAGCAGACCGAGACAAGGAGGGCTGGGAATGGGAAGGGGTTTGGGATTGGGATTGTGTACAGTGGGAGTGAACGGGAAGGGGTTTGGGTCCATTGGGATTGTGTACAGTGGGAGTGAAGGGGAAGGGGTTTGGGTCCATTGGGATTGTGTACGGTGGGAGTGAACGGGAAGGGGGTTGGGTCCATTGGGATTGTGTACGGTGGGAGTGAACGGGAAGGGGTTTGGATCCATTGGGATTGTGTACAGTGGGAGTGAAGGGGAAGGGGTTTGGGTCCATTGGGATTGTGTACGGTGGGAGTGAACGGGAAGGGGTTTGGGTCCATTGGGATTGTGTACAGTGGGAGTGAACGAGAAGAGGTTTGGGTCCATTGGGATTGTGTATGGTGGGAGTGAAGGGAAGGGGTTTGGGTCCATTGGGATTGTGTATGGTGGGAGTGAACGGGAAGGGGGTTGGGTCCATTGGGATTGTGTACGGTGGGAGTGAACGGGAAGGGGTTTGGGTCCATTGGGATTGTGTACGGTGGGAGTGAACGGGAAGGGGTTTGGGTCCATTGGGATTGTGTACAGTGGGAGTGAAGGGGAAGGGGTTTGGGTCCATTGGGATTGTGTACGGTGGGACTGAAGGGGAAGGGGTTTGGGTCCATTGGGATTGTGTACGGTGGGAGTGAACGGGAAGGGGTTTGGGTCCATTGGGATTGTGTACAGTGGGAGTGAAGGGGAAGGGGTTTGGGTCCATTGGGATTGTGTATGGTGGGAGTGAACGGGAAGGGGTTTGGGTCCATTGGGATTGTGTACAGTGGGAGTGAAGGGGAAGGGGTTTGGGTCCATTGGGATTGTGTATGGTGGGAGTGAACGGGAAGGGGTTTGGGTCCATTGGGATTGTGTACGGTGGGAGTGAAGGGGAAGGGGTTTGGGTCCATTGGGATTGTGTACAGTGGGAGTGAAGGGGAAGGGGTTTGGGTCCATTGGGATTGTGCACGGTGGGAGTGAAGAGGAAGGGGTTTGGGTCCATGAGGATTGTGTACAGTGGGAGTGAAGGGGAAGGGGTTTGGGTCCATTGGGATTGTGTATGGTGGGAGTGAACGGGAAGGGGTTTGGGTCCATTGGGATTGTGTACAGTGGGAGTGAAGGGGAAGGGGTTTGGGTCCATTGGGATTGTGTATGGTGGGAGTGAACGGGAAGGGGTTTGGGTCCATTGGGATTGTGTACGGTGGAAGTGAAGGGGAAGGGGTTTGGGTCCATTGGGATTGTGTACAGTGGGAGTGAAGGGGAAGGGGTTTGGGTCCATTGGGATTGTGCACGGTGGGAGTGAAGAGGAAGGGGTTTGGGTCCATGAGGATTGTGTACAGTGGGAGTGAAGGGGAAGGGGTTTGGGTCCATTGGGATTGTGTACAGTGGGAGTGAAGGGGAAGGGGTTTGGGTCCATTGGGATTGTGTACAGTGGGAGTGAAGGGGAAGGGGTTTGGGTCCATTGGGATTGTGTACAGTGGGAGTGAAGGGGAAGGGGTTTGGGTCCATTGGGATTGTGTACAGTGGGAGTGAAGGGGAAGGGGTTTGGGTCCATTGGGATTGTGTATGGTGGGAGTGAACAGGAAGGGGTTTGGGATTGGGATTGTGTACATTGGGAGGAAGGGGAAGGGATTTGGGATTGGGATTGTGTCCAGTGGGAGTGAAGGGGAAGGGGTTTGGATCCATTGGGATTGTGTACAGTGGGAGTGAAGGGGAAGGGGTTTGGGTCCATTGGGATTGTGTACAGTGGGAGTGAAGGGGAAGGGGTTTGGGTCCATTGGGATTGTGTACAGTGGGAGTGAAGGGGAAGGGGTTTGGGTCCATTGGGATTGTGTACGGTGGGAGTGAACGGGAAGGGGTTTGGGTCCATGAGGATTGTGTACAGTGGGAGTGAAGAGGAAGGGGTTTGGGTCCATTGGGATTGTGTACAGTGGGAGTGAACGGGAAGGGGTTTGGGTCCATTGGGATTGTGTACAGTGGGAGTGAAGGGGAAGGGGTTTGGGTCCATTGGGATTGTGTACAGTGGGAGTGAACGGGAAGGGGTTTGGGTCCATTGGGATTGTGTACAGTGGGAGTGAAAGGGAAGGGGTTTGGGTCCATTGGGATTGTGTACGGCGGGAGTGAAGGGGAAGGGGTTTGGGTCTATTGGGATTGTGTACGGTGGGAGTGAAGGGGAAGGGGTTTGGGTCCATTGGGATTGTGTACGGTGGGAGTGAACGGGAAGGGGTTTGGGTCCATTGGAATTGTGTACGGTGGGAGTGAACGGGAAGGGGTTTGGGATTGGGATTGTGTACATTGGGAGGAAGGGGAAGGGATTTGGGATTGGGATTGTGTCCAGTGGGAGTGAAGGGGAAGGGGTTTGGATCCATTGGGATTGTGTACAGTGGGAGTGAAGGGGAAGGGGTTTGGGTCCATTGGGATTGTGTACAGTGGGAGTGAAGGGGAAGGGGTTTGGGTCCATTGGGATTGTGTACAGTGGGAGTGAAGGGGAAGGGGTTTGGGTCCATTGGGATTGTGTACGGTGGGAGTGAACGGGAAGGGGTTTGGGTCCATGAGGATTGTGTACAGTGGGAGTGAAGAGGAAGGGGTTTGGGTCCATTGGGATTGTGTACAGTGGGAGTGAACAGGAAGGGGTTTGGGTCCATTGGGATTGTGTACAGTGGGAGTGAAGGGGAAGGGGTTTGGGTCCATTGGGATTGTGTACAGTGGGAGTGAACGGGAAGGGGTTTGGGTCCATTGGGATTGTGTACAGTGGGAGTGAAAGGGAAGGGGTTTGGGTCCATTGGGATTGTGTACGGCGGGAGTGAAGGGGAAGGGGTTTGGGATTGGGATTGTGTACTGTGGGAGTGAACAGGAAGGGGTTTGGGTCCATTGGGACTGTGTACGGTGGGAGTGAACGGGAAGGGGTTTGGGATTGGGATTGTGTACTGTGGGAGTGAACAGGAAGGGGTTTGGGTCCATTGGGATTGTGTACGGTGGGAGTGAACGGGAAGGGGTTTGGGATTGGGATTGTGTACTGTGGGAGTGAACAGGAAGGGGTTTGGGTCCATTGGGACTGTGTACGGTGGGAGTGAACGGGAAGGGGTTTTGGTCCATTGGGATTGTGTACAGTGGGAGTGAAGGGGAAGGGGTTTGGGTCCATTGGGATTGTGTACGGTGGGAGTGAACGGGAAGGGGTTTGGGTCCATTGGGATTGTGTACAGTGGGAGTGAACGGGATGGGGTTTGGGTCCATTGGGATTGTGTACGGTGGGAGTGAACGGGAAGGGGTTTGGGTCCATTGGGACTGTGTATGGGGGGAGTGAAGGGGAAGGGGTTTGGGATTGGGATTGTGTACAGTGGGAGTGAACGGGAAAGGGTTTGGGTCCATTGGAATGGTGTACAGTGGGAGTGAACGGGAAGAGGTTTGGGTCCATTGGGACTGTGTACGGTGGGAGTGAACGGGAAGGGGTTTGGGTCGATTGGGATTGTGTACAGTGGGAGTGAACGGGAAGGGGTTTGGGTCCACTGAGATTGTGTACAGTGGGAGTGAAGGGGAAGGGGTTTGGGTCCAATGGGATTGTGTACGGTGGGAGTGAATGGGAAGGGGTTTGGGTCCATTGGGATTGTGTACGGTGGGAGTGAACGGGAAGGGGTTTGAGTCCATTGGGATTGTGTACGGTGGGAGTAAAGGGGAAGGGGTTTGGGTCCATTGGGATTGTGTACGGTGGGAGTGAACGGGAAGGGGTTGGGTACATTGGGATTTTGTACAGTGGGAGTGAAGGGGAAGGGGTTTGGGTCCATTGGGATTGTGTATGGTGGGAGTGAACGGGAAGGGGTTTGGGTCCATTGGGATTGTGTACGGTGGGAGTGAGCGGGAAGGGGTTTGGGTCCATTGGGATTGGGTACAGTGGGAGTGAAGGGAAAGAGGTTTGGGTCCATTGGGATTTTGTACGGTGGGAGTGAAGGGGAAGGGGATTGGGTCTATTGGGATTGTGTATGGTGGGACTGAAGGGGGAAGGGGTTTGGGTCCATTGGGATTGTGTACGGTGGGAGCGAACGGGAAGTGGTTTGGGTCCATTGGGACTGTGTACGGTGGGAGCGAAGGGGAAGGGGTTTGGGATTGGGATTGTGTACAGTGGGAGTGAACCGGAAGGGGTTTGGGTCCATTGGGATTGTGTGCAGTGGGAGTGAAGGGGAAGGGGTTTGGGATTGGGATTGTGTACATTGGGAGTGAAGGGGAAGGGGTTTGGGTCCATTGGGATTGTGTACAGTGGGAGTGAACGGGAAGGGGTTTGGGTTCATTGTAATTGTGTACAGTGTGAGTGACGTGAAGGGGAATGGGTCCATTGGGATTGTGCACAGTGGGAGTGAATGGGAAGGGGTTTGTGTCCATTGGGATTGTGTACGGTGGGAGTGAACGGGAAGGGGTTTGGGTCCATTGGGATTGTGTACGGTGGGAGTAAAGGGGAAGGGGTTTGGGTCCATTGGGATTGTGTACGGTGGGAGTGAACGGGAAGGGGTTTGGGTCCATTGGGATTGTGTACGGTGGGAGTGAGCGGGAAGGGGTTTGGGTCCATTGGGATTGTGTGCAGTGGGACTGAAGGGGAAGGGGTTTGGGTCCATTGGGATTGTGTACGGTGGGAGTGAAGGGGAAGGGGTTTGGGATTGGGATTGTGTACAGTGGGAGTGAAGGGGAAGGGGTTTGGGTCCATTGGGATTGTGTACGGTGGGACTGAAGGGGAAGGGGTTTGGGTCCATTGGGATTGTGTACAGTGGGAGTGAAGGGGAAGGGGTTTGGGTCCATTGGGATTGTGTATGGTGGGAGTGAAGGGGAAGGGGTTTGGGTCCATTGGGATTGTGTACAGTGGGAGTGAAGGGGAAGGGGTTTGGGTCCATTGGGATTGTGTACAGTGGGAGTGAAGGGGAAGGGGATTGGGTCCATTGGGATTGTGTACAGTGGGTTTGAACGGGAAGGGGTTTGGTTCCATTGGGATTGTGTACAGTGGGAGTGAAGGTGAAGGGGTTTGGGTCCATTGGGATTGTGTACGGTGGGAGTGAACGGGAAGTGGATTGGGTCCATTGGGATTGTGTACGGTGGGAGTGAACGGGAAGGGGTTTGGGATTGGGATTGTGTACAGTGGGAGTGAAGGGGAAGGGGTTTGGGTCCATTGGGATTGTGTACGGTGGGAGTGAAGGGGAAGAGGTTTGGGTCCATTGGGATTGTGTACAGTGGGACTGAAGGGGAAGGGATTTGGGATTGGGATTGTGTACGGTGGGAGTGAAGGGGAAGGGGTTTGGGATTGGGATTGTGTACGGTGGGAGTGAAGGGGAAGGGCTTTGGGTCCATTGGGATTGTGTACGGTGGGAGTGAAGGGGAAGGGGTTTGGGTCCATTGGGATTGTGTACGGTGGGAGTGAAGGGGAAGGGGTTTGGCTCGATAACAAAGACGCTAACAGTGCAGACTTCCTTACACTTTCAGTCCTGTGTTCTCCATCTCAAGCTCCTCAATGGTTCTGGATCTGCTCACTGTGTGTAAAACCTGCTCAATCACCTCTGAACCCTGGAGAGTCGGAGAGAGACAATGAGTTCATTAATACTGACCCTCCGACAGTGCGGCTCTCCCTCAGCACTGACCCTCCGACAGTGCGGCTCTCCCTCAGTACTGACCCTCCGACAGTGCGGCTCTCCCTCAGCACTGACCCTCCGACAGTGCGGCTCTCCCTCAGTACTGACCCTCCGACAGTGCGGCTCTCCCTCAGCACTGACCCACCGACGGTGCGGCTCTCCCTCAGTACTGACCCTCCGACAGTGCGGATCTCCCTCAGTACTGACCCTCCGACAGTGCGGCTCTCCCTCAGCACTGACCCTCCGACAGTGCGGCTCTCCCTCAGCGCTGACCCTCCGACAGTGCGGCTCTCCCTCAGTACTGACCCTCCGACAGTGTGGCTCTCCCTCAGTACAGACCCTCCAACAGTGCGGCGCTTCCTCAGTACAGACCCTCCGACAGTGCGGCGCTCCCTCAGCACTGACCCTCCGACAGTGCGGCACTCCGTCAGTACTGACCCTCTGACAGTGCGGCGCTCCCTCAGTACAGACCCTCCGACAATGCGGCTCTCCCTCACTACTGACCCTCCGACAGTGCGGCACTCCCTCAGTACTGACCCTCTCATAGTGCGGCTCTCCCTCAGCACTGACCCTCCGACAGTGCGGCTCTCCCTCAGCACTGACCTCCGACAGTGCGGCTCTCCCTCAGTACTGACCCTCCAACATTGCGGCTCTCCCTCAGCACTGACCCTCCGACAGTGCAGCTCTCCCTCAGCTCTGACCCTCCGACTGTTCGGCTCTCCCTCAGCACTGACCCTCCGACTGTTCGGCTCTCCCTCAGCACTGACCCTCCGACAGTGCGGCTCTCCCTCAGTACTGACCCTCCAACATTGCGGCTCTCCCTCAGCACTGACCCTCCGACTGTTCGGCTCTCCCTCAGCACTGACCCTCCGACTGTTCGGCTCTCCCTCAGCAC